>NW_027476736.1:12500-65000 GCF_051020955.1 Megalopta genalis
GAGACAGAGACAGTCGATCCGCGTTATGTTAAATATTGCAAGGTTCCCGATTCCACAAAATTATAAAAAGTATACGGCTGTGTAGCAGGGATCAAAACGAGTAATTTCGTGTATAAAGTTTAATTAATATCCCATTAGTTTGCCGGGAAACATCGATTATTCCGATCTAGAAAGAGACAGAGACAGTCGATCCGCGTTATGTTAAATATTTCAAGGTTCCCGATTCCACAAAATTATAAAAAGTATACGGCTGTGTAGCGGGGATCAAAACGAGTAATTTCATGTATAAAGTTTAATTAAACTCCCAATAGTTTGCCGGGAAACATCGATTCTTCCGATCTAGAAAGAGACAGAGACAGTCGATCCGCGTTATGATAAATATTTCGAGGTTCCCGATTCCACAAAATTATAAAAAGTATACGGCTGTGTAGCGGGGATCAGAACGAGTAATTTCATGTATAAAGTTTAATTAAACTCCCAATAGTTTGCCGGGAAACATCGATTCTTCCGATCTAGAAAGAGACAGAGACAGTCGATCCGCGTTATGATAAATATTTCAAGGTTCCCGATTCCACAAAATTATAAAAAGTATACGGCTGTGTAGCGGGGATCAGAACGAGTAATTTCATGTATAAAGTTTAATTAAACTCCCAATAGTTTTCCGGGAAACATCGATTCTTCCGATCTAGAAAGAGACAGAGACAGTCGATCCGCGTTATGATAAATATTTCGAGGTTCCCGATTCCACAAATTTATAAAAAGTTTACGGCTGTGTAGCGGGGATCAGAACGAGTAATTTCATGTATAAAGTTTAATTAAACTCCCAATAGTTTGCCGGGAAACATCGATTCTTCCGATCTAGAAAGAGACAGAGACAGTCGATCCGCGTTATGATAAATATTTCAAGGTTCCCGATTCCACAAAATTATAAAAAGTATACGGCTGTGTAGCGGGGATCAAAACGAGTAATTTCATGTATAAAGTTTAATTAAACTCCCAATAGTTTGCCGGGAAACATCGATTCTTCCGATCTAGAAAGAGACAGAGACAGTCGATCCGCGTTATGATAAATATTTCGAGGTTCCCGATTCCACAAAATTATAAAAAGTATACGGCTGTGTAGCGGGGATCAGAACGAGTAATTTCATGTATAAAGTTTAATTAATCTCCCAATAGTTTGCCGGGAAACATCGATTCTTCCGATCTAGAAAGAGACAGAGACAGTCGATCCGCGTTATGATAAATATTTCGAGGTTCCCGATTCCACAAATTTATAAAAAGTTTACGGCTGTGTAGCGGGGATCAGAACGAGTAATTTCATGTATAAAGTTTAATTAAACTCCCAATAGTTTTCCGGGAAACATCGATTCTTCCGATCTAGAAAGAGACAGAGACAGTCGATCCGCGTTATGATAAATATTTCGAGGTTCCCGATTCCACAAAATTATAAAAAGTATACGGCTGTGTAGCGGGGATCAGAACGAGTAATTTCATGTATAAAGTTTAATTAAACTCCCAATAGTTTTCCGGGAAACATCGATTCTTCCGATCTAGAAAGAGACAGAGACAGTCGATCCGCGTTATGATAAATATTTCGAGGTTCCCGATTCCACAAATTTATAAAAAGTATACGGCTGTGTAGCGGGGATCAAAACGAGTAATTTCATGTATAAAGTTTAATTAAACTCCCAATAGTTTGCCGGGAAACATCGATTCTTCCGATCTAGAAAGAGACAGAGACAGTCGATCCGCGTTATGATAAATATTTCAAGGTTCCCGATTCCACAAAATTATAAAAAGTATACGGCTGTGTAGCGGGGATCAGAACGAGTAATTTCATGTATAAAGTTTAATTAAACTCCCAATAGTTTTCCGGGAAACATCGATTCTTCCGATCTAGAAAGAGACAGAGACAGTCGATCCGCGTTATGATAAATATTTCGAGGTTCCCGATTCCACAAATTTATAAAAAGTTTACGGCTGTGTAGCGGGGATCAGAACGAGTAATTTCATGTATAAAGTTTAATTAAACTCCCAATAGTTTGCCGGGAAACATCGATTCTTCCGATCTAGAAAGAGACAGAGACAGTCGATCCGCGTTATGATAAATATTTCAAGGTTCCCGATTCCACAAAATTATAAAAAGTATACGGCTGTGTAGCGGGGATCAAAACGAGTAATTTCATGTATAAAGTTTAATTAATCTCCCAATAGTTTGCCGGGAAACATCGATTCTTCCGATCTAGAAAGAGACAGAGACAGTCGATCCGCGTTATGATAAATATTTCGAGGTTCCCGATTCCACAAATTTATAAAAAGTTTACGGCTGTGTAGCGGGGATCAGAACGAGTAATTTCATGTATAAAGTTTAATTAAACTCCCAATAGTTTGCCGGGAAACATCGATTCTTCCGATCTAGAAAGAGACAGAGACAGTCGATCCGCGTTATGATAAATATTTCAAGGTTCCCGATTCCACAAAATTATAAAAAGTATACGGCTGTGTAGCGGGGATCAAAACGAGTAATTTCATGTATAAAGTTTAATTAAACTTCCAATAGTTTGTCGGGAAACATCGATAGTTCGATCGCGCGAGAGAGACAGAGAAACGAACAGACTTCTTTTCGATTTACGGCTAAAATAAATTTTTCTAATTTTTTTCAATAACATATTCTTGCTTAGATAACTTTTTTACATAGGGATTAAGCATTTAGAACGATACATTGTTTAAAATAAGGGCACTTTACTCTTGACATTTTACGGTTTTTTCAATTTTCTGAAAAATCCTATCATTAGATTTTTTTAAAAATACGATATTCTTGCTTAACTAACGTTTCTACATAGGGATTAAGCATTTAGAACGAAATCTAATGTCAGAAAATGGCACTTTACTCTTGACATTTTTCGGTTTTTTCAATTTTCTGGGAAATCCTATCATTAGATTTTTTTAAAAATACGATATTCTTGCTTAACTAACGTTTCTACATAGGGATTAAGCATTTAGAACGAAATCTAATGTAGGAAAATGGTACTTTACTCTTGATCGGTACGTTGGGACTTTGAAAATATTCGGGCGTTCCAATCGCTCGTCTGTTGCATCATAGCGCGTCTCGGCGCAATCGACCGATTCGCTCGATCCATTATTTTCGATTTACGGCTAAAATAAATTTTTCTAATTTTTTTCAATAACATATTCCTGCTAAAATAACTTTTTTACATAGGGATTAAGCATTTAGAACGATACATTGTTTAAAATAAGGGCACTTTACTCTTGACATTTTACGGTTTTTTCAATTTTCTGAAAAATCCTATCATTAGATTTTTTTAAAAATACGATATTCTTGCTTAACTAACGTTTCTACATAGGGATTAAGCATTTAGAACGAAATCTAATGTCAGAAAATGGCACTTTACTCTTGACATTTTTCGGTTTTTTCAATTTTCTGGAAAATCCTATCATTAGATTTTTTTAAAAATACGATATTCTTGCTTAACTAACGTTTTTACATAGGGATTAAGCATTTAGAACGAAATCTAATGTAGGAAAATGGTACTTTACTCTTGATCGGTACGTTGGGACTTTGAAAATATTCGGGCGTTCCAATCGCTCGTCTGTTGCATCATAGCGCGTCTCGGCGCAATCGACCGATTCGCTCGATCCATTATTTTCGATTTACGGCTAAAATAAATTTTTCTAATTTTTTTCAATAACATATTCCTGCTTAAATAACTTTTTTACATAGGGATTAAGCATTTAGAACGATACATTGTTTAAAATAAGGGCACTTTACTCTTGACATTTTACGGTTTTTTCAATTTTCTGAAAAATCCTATCATTAGATTTTTTTAAAAATACGATATTCTTGCTTAACTAACGTTTTTACATAGGGATTAAGCATTTAGAACGAAATCTAATGTAGGAAAATGGTACTTTACTCTTGATCGGTACGTTGGGACTTTGAAAATATTCGGGCGTACGCGGCGCGCTCGGCGCTTCGAACAGCTCCGGTGTCCCCATTATTTTCGATTTACGGCTAAAATAAATTTTTCTAATTTTTTTCAATGACATATTCCTGCTAAAATAACTTTTTTACATAGGGATTAAGCATTTAGAACGATACATTGTTTAAAATAAGGGCACTTTACTCTTGACATTTTACGGTTTTTTCAATTTTCTGAAAAATCCTATCATTAGATTTTTTTAAAAATACGATATTCTTGCTTAACTAACGTTTCTACATAGGGATTAAGCATTTAGAACGAAATCTAATGTCAGAAAATGGCACTTTACTCTTGACATTTTTCGGTTTTTTCAATTTTCTGGAAAATCCTATCATTAGATTTTTTTAAAAATACGATATTCTTGCTTAACTAACGTTTTTACATAGGGATTAAGCATTTAGAACGAAATCTAATGTAGGAAAATGGTACTTTACTCTTGATCGGTACGTTGGGACTTTGAAAATATTCGGGCGTTCCAATCGCTCGTCTGTTGCATCATAGCGCGTCTCGGCGCAATCGACCGATTCGCTCGATCCATTATTTTCGATTTACGGCTAAAATAAATTTTTCTAATTTTTTTCAATAACATATTCCTGCTTAAATAACTTTTTTACATAGGGATTAAGCATTTAGAACGATACATTGTTTAAAGTAAGGGCACTTTACTCTTGACATTTTACGGTTTTTTCAATTTTCTGAAAAATCCTATCATTAGATTTTTTTAAAAATACGATATTCTTGCTTAACTAACGTTTCTACATAGGGATTAAGCATTTAGAACGAAATCTAATGTCAGAAAATGGCACTTTACTCTTGACATTTTTCGGTTTTTTCAATTTTCTGGGAAATCCTATCATTAGATTTTTTTAAAAATACGATATTCTTGCTTAACTAACGTTTTTACATAGGGATTAAGCATTTAGAACGAAATCTAATGTAGGAAAATGGTACTTTACTCTTGATCGGTACGTTGGGACTTTGAAAATATTCGGGCGTTCCAATCGCTCGTCTGTTGCATCATAGCGCGTCTCGGCGCAATCGACCGATTCGCTCGATCCATTATTTTCGATTTACGGCTAAAATAAATTTTTCTAATTTTTTTCAATAACATATTCCTGCTAAAATAACTTTTTTACATAGGGATTAAGCATTTAGAACGATACATTGTTTAAAATAAGGGCACTTTACTCTTGACATTTTACGGTTTTTTCAATTTTCTGAAAAATCCTATCATTAGATTTTTTTAAAAATACGATATTCTTGCTTAACTAACGTTTCTACATAGGGATTAAGCATTTAGAACGAAATCTAATGTCAGAAAATGGCACTTTACTCTTGACATTTTTCGGTTTTTTCAATTTTCTGGGAAATCCTATCATTAGATTTTTTTAAAAATACGATATTCTTGCTTAACTAACGTTTTTACATAGGGATTAAGCATTTAGAACGAAATCTAATGTAGGAAAATGGTACTTTACTCTTGATCGGTACGTTGGGACTTTGAAAATATTCGGGCGTTCCAATCGCTCGTCTGTTGCATCATAGCGCGTCTCGGCGCAATCGACCGATTCGCTCGATCCATTATTTTCGATTTACGGCTAAAATAAATTTTTCTAATTTTTTTCAATAACATATTCCTGCTAAAATAACTTTTTTACATAGGGATTAAGCATTTAGAACGATACATTGTTTAAAATAAGGGCACTTTACTCTTGACATTTTACGGTTTTTTCAATTTTCTGAAAAATCCTATCATTAGATTTTTTTAAAAATACGATATTCTTGCTTAACTAACGTTTCTACATAGGGATTAAGCATTTAGAACGAAATCTAATGTCAGAAAATGGCACTTTACTCTTGACATTTTTCGGTTTTTTCAATTTTCTGGGAAATCCTATCATTAGATTTTTTTAAAAATACGATATTCTTGCTTAACTAACGTTTTTACATAGGGATTAAGCATTTAGAACGAAATCTAATGTAGGAAAATGGTACTTTACCCTTGATCGGTACGTTGGGACTTTGAAAATATTCGGGCGTTCCAATCGCTCGTCTGTTGCATCATAGCGCGTCTCGGCGCAATCGACCGATTCGCTCGATCCATTATTTTCGATTTACGGCTAAAATAAATTTTTCTAATTTTTTTCAATAACATATTCCTGCTTAAATAACTTTTTTACATAGGGATTAAGCATTTAGAACGATACATTGTTTAAAATAAGGGCACTTTACTCTTGACATTTTACGGTTTTTTCAATTTTCTGAAAAATCCTATCATTAGATTTTTTTAAAAATACGATATTCTTGCTTAACTAACGTTTCTACATAGGGATTAAGCATTTAGAACGAAATCTAATGTCAGAAAATGGCACTTTACTCTTGACATTTTTCGGTTTTTTCAATTTTCTGGAAAATCCTATCATTAGATTTTTTTAAAAATACGATATTCTTGCTTAACTAACGTTTTTACATAGGGATTAAGCATTTAGAACGAAATCTAATGTAGGAAAATGGTACTTTACTCTTGATCGGTACGTTGGGACTTTGAAAATATTCGGGCGTACGCGGCGCGCTCGGCGCTTCGAACAGCTCCGGTGTCCCCATTATTTTCGATTTACGGCTAAAATAAATTTTTCTAATTTTTTTCAATAACATATTCCTGCTAAAATAACTTTTTTACATAGGGATTAAGCATTTAGAACGATACATTGTTTAAAATAAGGGCACTTTACTCTTGACATTTTACGGTTTTTTCAATTTTCTGAAAAATCCTATCATTAGATTTTTTTAAAAATACGATATTCTTGCTTAACTAACGTTTCTACATAGGGATTAAGCATTTAGAACGAAATCTAATGTCAGAAAATGGCACTTTACTCTTGACATTTATCGGTTTTTTCAATTTTCTGGAAAATCCTATCATTAGATTTTTTTAAAAATACGATATTCTTGCTTAACTAACGTTTTTACATAGGGATTAAGCATTTAGAACGAAATCTAATGTAGGAAAATGGTACTTTACTCTTGATCGGTACGTTGGGACTTTGAAAATATTCGGGCGTTCCAATCGCTCGTCTGTTGCATCATAGCGCGTCTCGGCGCAATCGACCGATTCGCTCGATCCATTATTTTCGATTTACGGCTAAAATAAATTTTTCTAATTTTTTTCAATAACATATTCCTGCTTAAATAACTTTTTTACATAGGGATTAAGCATTTAGAACGATACATTGTTTAAAGTAAGGGCACTTTACTCTTGACATTTTACGGTTTTTTCAATTTTCTGAAAAATCCTATCATTAGATTTTTTTAAAAATACGATATTCTTGCTTAACTAACGTTTCTACATAGGGATTAAGCATTTAGAACGAAATCTAATGTCAGAAAATGGCACTTTACTCTTGACATTTTTCGGTTTTTTCAATTTTCTGGGAAATCCTATCATTAGATTTTTTTAAAAATACGATATTCTTGCTTAACTAACGTTTTTACATAGGGATTAAGCATTTAGAACGAAATCTAATGTAGGAAAATGGTACTTTACTCTTGATCGGTACGTTGGGACTTTGAAAATATTCGGGCGTTCCAATCGCTCGTCTGTTGCATCATAGCGCGTCTCGGCGCAATCGACCGATTCGCTCGATCCATTATTTTCGATTTACGGCTAAAATAAATTTTTCTAATTTTTTTCAATAACATATTCCTGCTTAAATAACTTTTTTACATAGGGATTAAGCATTTAGAACGATACATTGTTTAAAATAAGGGCACTTTACTCTTGACATTTTACGGTTTTTTCAATTTTCTGAAAAATCCTATCATTAGATTTTTTTAAAAATACGATATTCTTGCTTAACTAACGTTTCTACATAGGGATTAAGCATTTAGAACGAAATCTAATGTAGGAAAATGGTACTTTACTCTTGATCGGTACGTTGGGACTTTGAAAATATTCGGGCGTTCCAATCGCTCGTCTGTTGCATCATAGCGCGTCTCGGCGCAATCGACCGATTCGCTCGATCCATTATTTTCGATTTACGGCTAAAATAAATTTTTCTAATTTTTTTCAATAACATATTCCTGCTTAAATAACTTTTTTACATAGGGATTAAGCATTTAGAACGATACATTGTTTAAAGTAAGGGCACTTTACTCTTGACATTTTACGGTTTTTTCAATTTTCTGAAAAATCCTATCATTAGATTTTTTTAAAAATACGATATTCTTGCTTAACTAACGTTTCTACATAGGGATTAAGCATTTAGAACGAAATCTAATGTCAGAAAATGGCACTTTACTCTTGACATTTTTCGGTTTTTTCAATTTTCTGGAAAATCCTATCATTAGATTTTTTTAAAAATACGATATTCTTGCTTAACTAACGTTTTTACATAGGGATTAAGCATTTAGAACGAAATCTAATGTAGGAAAATGGTACTTTACTCTTGATCGGTACGTTGGGACTTTGAAAATATTCGGGCGTACGCGGCGCGCTCGGCGCTTCGAACAGCTCCGGTGTCCCCATTATTTTCGATTTACGGCTAAAATAAATTTTTCTAATTTTTTTCAATAACATATTCCTGCTAAAATAACTTTTTTACATAGGGATTAAGCATTTAGAACGATACATTGTTTAAAATAAGGGCACTTTACTCTTGACATTTTACGGTTTTTTCAATTTTCTGAAAAATCCTATCATTAGATTTTTTTAAAAATACGATATTCTTGCTTAACTAACGTTTCTACATAGGGATTAAGCATTTAGAACGAAATCTAATGTCAGAAAATGGCACTTTACTCTTGACATTTATCGGTTTTTTCAATTTTCTGGAAAATCCTATCATTAGATTTTTTTAAAAATACGATATTCTTGCTTAACTAACGTTTTTACATAGGGATTAAGCATTTAGAACGAAATCTAATGTAGGAAAATGGTACTTTACTCTTGATCGGTACGTTGGGACTTTGAAAATATTCGGGCGTTCCAATCGCTCGTCTGTTGCATCATAGCGCGTCTCGGCGCAATCGACCGATTCGCTCGATCCATTATTTTCGATTTACGGCTAAAATAAATTTTTCTAATTTTTTTCAATAACATATTCCTGCTAAAATAACTTTTTTACATAGGGATTAAGCATTTAGAACGATACATTGTTTAAAGTAAGGGCACTTTACTCTTGACATTTTACGGTTTTTTCAATTTTCTGAAAAATCCTATCATTAGATTTTTTTAAAAATACGATATTCTTGCTTAACTAACGTTTCTACATAGGGATTAAGCATTTAGAACGAAATCTAATGTCAGAAAATGGCACTTTACTCTTGACATTTTTCGGTTTTTTCAATTTTCTGGGAAATCCTATCATTAGATTTTTTTAAAAATACGATATTCTTGCTTAACTAACGTTTTTACATAGGGATTAAGCATTTAGAACGAAATCTAATGTAGGAAAATGGTACTTTACTCTTGATCGGTACGTTGGGACTTTGAAAATATTCGGGCGTTCCAATCGCTCGTCTGTTGCATCATAGCGCGTCTCGGCGCAATCGACCGATTCGCTCGATCCATTATTTTCGATTTACGGCTAAAATAAATTTTTCTAATTTTTTTCAATAACATATTCCTGCTTAAATAACTTTTTTACATAGGGATTAAGCATTTAGAACGATACATTGTTTAAAATAAGGGCACTTTACTCTTGACATTTTACGGTTTTTTCAATTTTCTGAAAAATCCTATCATTAGATTTTTTTAAAAATACGATATTCTTGCTTAACTAACGTTTCTACATAGGGATTAAGCATTTAGAACGAAATCTAATGTAGGAAAATGGTACTTTACTCTTGATCGGTACGTTGGGACTTTGAAAATATTCGGGCGTTCCAATCGCTCGTCTGTTGCATCATAGCGCGTCTCGGCGCAATCGACCGATTCGCTCGATCCATTATTTTCGATTTACGGCTAAAATAAATTTTTCTAATTTTTTTCAATAACATATTCCTGCTTAAATAACTTTTTTACATAGGGATTAAGCATTTAGAACGATACATTGTTTAAAGTAAGGGCACTTTACTCTTGACATTTTACGGTTTTTTCAATTTTCTGAAAAATCCTATCATTAGATTTTTTTAAAAATACGATATTCTTGCTTAACTAACGTTTCTACATAGGGATTAAGCATTTAGAACGAAATCTAATGTCAGAAAATGGCACTTTACTCTTGACATTTTTCGGTTTTTTCAATTTTCTGGAAAATCCTATCATTAGATTTTTTTAAAAATACGATATTCTTGCTTAACTAACGTTTTTACATAGGGATTAAGCATTTAGAACGAAATCTAATGTAGGAAAATGGTACTTTACTCTTGATCGGTACGTTGGGACTTTGAAAATATTCGGGCGTACGCGGCGCGCTCGGCGCTTCGAACAGCTCCGGTGTCCCCATTATTTTCGATTTACGGCTAAAATAAATTTTTCTAATTTTTTTCAATAACATATTCCTGCTAAAATAACTTTTTTACATAGGGATTAAGCATTTAGAACGATACATTGTTTAAAATAAGGGCACTTTACTCTTGACATTTTACGGTTTTTTCAATTTTCTGAAAAATCCTATCATTAGATTTTTTTAAAAATACGATATTCTTGCTTAACTAACGTTTCTACATAGGGATTAAGCATTTAGAACGAAATCTAATGTCAGAAAATGGCACTTTACTCTTGACATTTTTCGGTTTTTTCAATTTTCTGGGAAATCCTATCATTAGATTTTTTTAAAAATACGATATTCTTGCTTAACTAACGTTTTTACATAGGGATTAAGCATTTAGAACGAAATCTAATGTAGGAAAATGGTACTTTACTCTTGATCGGTACGTTGGGACTTTGAAAATATTCGGGCGTTCCAATCGCTCGTCTGTTGCATCATAGCGCGTCTCGGCGCAATCGACCGATTCGCTCGATCCATTATTTTCGATTTACGGCTAAAATAAATTTTTCTAATTTTTTTCAATAACATATTCCTGCTAAAATAACTTTTTTACATAGGGATTAAGCATTTAGAACGATACATTGTTTAAAATAAGGGCACTTTACTCTTGACATTTTACGGTTTTTTCAATTTTCTGAAAAATCCTATCATTCGATTTTTTTAAAAATACGATATTCTTGCTTAACTAACGTTTCTACATAGGGATTAAGCATTTAGAACGAAATCTAATGTCAGAAAATGGCACTTTACTCTTGACATTTTTCGGTTTTTTCAATTTTCTGGGAAATCCTATCATTAGATTTTTTTAA
Organism: Megalopta genalis; assembly: GCF_051020955.1. NCBI lineage: Eukaryota > Metazoa > Arthropoda > Insecta > Hymenoptera > Halictidae > Megalopta > Megalopta genalis. Next base: position 23,802 of record NW_027476736.1, read on the forward strand.
AAATACGATATTCTTGCTTAACTAACGTTTTTACATAGGGATTAAGCATTTAGAACGAAATCTAATGTAGGAAAATGGTACTTTACTCTTGATCGGTACGTTGGGACTTTGAAAATATTCGGGCGTTCCAATCGCTCGTCTGTTGCATCATAGCGCGTCTCGGCGCAATCGACCGATTCGCTCGATCCATTATTTTCGATTTACGGCTAAAATAAATTTTTCTAATTTTTTTCAATAACATATTCCTGCTAAAATAACTTTTTTACATAGGGATTAAGCATTTAGAACGATACATTGTTTAAAATAAGGGCACTTTACTCTTGACATTTTACGGTTTTTTCAATTTTCTGAAAAATCCTATCATTAGATTTTTTTAAAAATACGATATTCTTGCTTAACTAACGTTTCTACATAGGGATTAAGCATTTAGAACGAAATCTAATGTCAGAAAATGGCACTTTACTCTTGACATTTTTCGGTTTTTTCAATTTTCTGGGAAATCCTATCATTAGATTTTTTTAAAAATACGATATTCTTGCTTAACTAACGTTTTTACATAGGGATTAAGCATTTAGAACGAAATCTAATGTAGGAAAATGGTACTTTACCCTTGATCGGTACGTTGGGACTTTGAAAATATTCGGGCGTTCCAATCGCTCGTCTGTTGCATCATAGCGCGTCTCGGCGCAATCGACCGATTCGCTCGATCCATTATTTTCGATTTACGGCTAAAATAAATTTTTCTAATTTTTTTCAATAACATATTCCTGCTTAAATAACTTTTTTACATAGGGATTAAGCATTTAGAACGATACATTGTTTAAAATAAGGGCACTTTACTCTTGACATTTTACGGTTTTTTCAATTTTCTGAAAAATCCTATCATTAGATTTTTTTAAAAATACGATATTCTTGCTTAACTAACGTTTCTACATAGGGATTAAGCATTTAGAACGAAATCTAATGTCAGAAAATGGCACTTTACTCTTGACATTTTTCGGTTTTTTCAATTTTCTGGAAAATCCTATCATTAGATTTTTTTAAAAATACGATATTCTTGCTTAACTAACGTTTTTACATAGGGATTAAGCATTTAGAACGAAATCTAATGTAGGAAAATGGTACTTTACTCTTGATCGGTACGTTGGGACTTTGAAAATATTCGGGCGTACGCGGCGCGCTCGGCGCTTCGAACAGCTCCGGTGTCCCCATTATTTTCGATTTACGGCTAAAATAAATTTTTCTAATTTTTTTCAATAACATATTCCTGCTAAAATAACTTTTTTACATAGGGATTAAGCATTTAGAACGATACATTGTTTAAAATAAGGGCACTTTACTCTTGACATTTTACGGTTTTTTCAATTTTCTGAAAAATCCTATCATTAGATTTTTTTAAAAATACGATATTCTTGCTTAACTAACGTTTCTACATAGGGATTAAGCATTTAGAACGAAATCTAATGTCAGAAAATGGCACTTTACTCTTGACATTTTTCGGTTTTTTCAATTTTCTGGAAAATCCTATCATTAGATTTTTTTAAAAATACGATATTCTTGCTTAACTAACGTTTTTACATAGGGATTAAGCATTTAGAACGAAATCTAATGTAGGAAAATGGTACTTTACTCTTGATCGGTACGTTGGGACTTTGAAAATATTCGGGGGTTCCAATCGCTCGTCTGTTGCATCATAGCGCGTCTCGGCGCAATCGACCGATTCGCTCGATCCATTATTTTCGATTTACGGCTAAAATAAATTTTTCTAATTTTTTTCAATAACATATTCCTGCTTAAATAACTTTTTTACATAGGGATTAAGCATTTAGAACGATACATTGTTTAAAATAAGGGCACTTTACTCTTGACATTTTACGGTTTTTTCAATTTTCTGAAAAATCCTATCATTAGATTTTTTTAAAAATACGATATTCTTGCTTAACTAACGTTTCTACATAGGGATTAAGCATTTAGAACGAAATCTAATGTCAGAAAATGGCACTTTACTCTTGACATTTTTCGGTTTTTTCAATTTTCTGGGAAATCCTATCATTAGATTTTTTTAAAAATACGATATTCTTGCTTAACTAACGTTTTTACATAGGGATTAAGCATTTAGAACGAAATCTAATGTAGGAAAATGGTACTTTACTCTTGATCGGTACGTTGGGACTTTGAAAATATTCGGGCGTTCCAATCGCTCGTCTGTTGCATCATAGCGCGTCTCGGCGCAATCGACCGATTCGCTCGATCCATTATTTTCGATTTACGGCTAAAATAAATTTTTCTAATTTTTTTCAATAACATATTCCTGCTTAAATAACTTTTTTACATAGGGATTAAGCATTTAGAACGATACATTGTTTAAAATAAGGGCACTTTACTCTTGACATTTTACGGTTTTTTCAATTTTCTGAAAAATCCTATCATTAGATTTTTTTAAAAATACGATATTCTTGCTTAACTAACGTTTCTACATAGGGATTAAGCATTTAGAACGAAATCTAATGTCAGAAAATGGCACTTTACTCTTGACATTTTTCGGTTTTTTCAATTTTCTGGAAAATCCTATCATTAGATTTTTTTAAAAATACGATATTCTTGCTTAACTAACGTTTTTACATAGGGATTAAGCATTTAGAACGAAATCTAATGTAGGAAAATGGTACTTTACTCTTGATCGGTACGTTGGGACTTTGAAAATATTCGGGCGTACGCGGCGCGCTCGGCGCTTCGAACAGCTCCGGTGTCCCCATTATTTTCGATTTACGGCTAAAATAAATTTTTCTAATTTTTTTCAATAACATATTCCTGCTAAAATAACTTTTTTACATAGGGATTAAGCATTTAGAACGATACATTGTTTAAAATAAGGGCACTTTACTCTTGACATTTTACGGTTTTTTCAATTTTCTGAAAAATCCTATCATTAGATTTTTTTAAAAATACGATATTCTTGCTTAACTAACGTTTCTACATAGGGATTAAGCATTTAGAACGAAATCTAATGTCAGAAAATGGCACTTTACTCTTGACATTTTTCGGTTTTTTCAATTTTCTGGAAAATCCTATCATTAGATTTTTTTAAAAATACGATATTCTTGCTTAACTAACGTTTTTACATAGGGATTAAGCATTTAGAACGAAATCTAATGTAGGAAAATGGTACTTTACTCTTGATCGGTACGTTGGGACTTTGAAAATATTCGGGGGTTCCAATCGCTCGTCTGTTGCATCATAGCGCGTCTCGGCGCAATCGACCGATTCGCTCGATCCATTATTTTCGATTTACGGCTAAAATAAATTTTTCTAATTTTTTTCAATAACATATTCCTGCTTAAATAACTTTTTTACATAGGGATTAAGCATTTAGAACGATACATTGTTTAAAATAAGGGCACTTTACTCTTGACATTTTACGGTTTTTTCAATTTTCTGAAAAATCCTATCATTAGATTTTTTTAAAAATACGATATTCTTGCTTAACTAACGTTTCTACATAGGGATTAAGCATTTAGAACGAAATCTAATGTCAGAAAATGGCACTTTACTCTTGACATTTTTCGGTTTTTTCAATTTTCTGGGAAATCCTATCATTAGATTTTTTTAAAAATACGATATTCTTGCTTAACTAACGTTTTTACATAGGGATTAAGCATTTAGAACGAAATCTAATGTAGGAAAATGGTACTTTACTCTTGATCGGTACGTTGGGACTTTGAAAATATTCGGGCGTTCCAATCGCTCGTCTGTTGCATCATAGCGCGTCTCGGCGCAATCGACCGATTCGCTCGATCCATTATTTTCGATTTACGGCTAAAATAAATTTTTCTAATTTTTTTCAATAACATATTCCTGCTAAAATAACTTTTTTACATAGGGATTAAGCATTTAGAACGATACATTGTTTAAAATAAGGGCACTTTACTCTTGACATTTTACGGTTTTTTCAATTTTCTGAAAAATCCTATCATTAGATTTTTTTAAAAATACGATATTCTTGCTTAACTAACGTTTCTACATAGGGATTAAGCATTTAGAACGAAATCTAATGTCAGAAAATGGCACTTTACTCTTGACATTTTTCGGTTTTTTCAATTTTCTGGGAAATCCTATCATTAGATTTTTTTAAAAATACGATATTCTTGCTTAACTAACGTTTTTACATAGGGATTAAGCATTTAGAACGAAATCTAATGTAGGAAAATGGTACTTTACTCTTGATCGGTACGTTGGGACTTTGAAAATATTCGGGCGTTCCAATCGCTCGTCTGTTGCATCATAGCGCGTCTCGGCGCAATCGACCGATTCGCTCGATCCATTATTTTCGATTTACGGCTAAAATAAATTTTTCTAATTTTTTTCAATAACATATTCCTGCTAAAATAACTTTTTTACATAGGGATTAAGCATTTAGAACGATACATTGTTTAAAATAAGGGCACTTTACTCTTGACATTTTACGGTTTTTTCAATTTTCTGAAAAATCCTATCATTAGATTTTTTTAAAAATACGATATTCTTGCTTAACTAACGTTTCTACATAGGGATTAAGCATTTAGAACGAAATCTAATGTCAGAAAATGGCACTTTACTCTTGACATTTTTCGGTTTTTTCAATTTTCTGGGAAATCCTATCATTAGATTTTTTTAAAAATACGATATTCTTGCTTAACTAACGTTTTTACATAGGGATTAAGCATTTAGAACGAAATCTAATGTAGGAAAATGGTACTTTACCCTTGATCGGTACGTTGGGACTTTGAAAATATTCGGGCGTTCCAATCGCTCGTCTGTTGCATCATAGCGCGTCTCGGCGCAATCGACCGATTCGCTCGATCCATTATTTTCGATTTACGGCTAAAATAAATTTTTCTAATTTTTTTCAATAACATATTCCTGCTTAAATAACTTTTTTACATAGGGATTAAGCATTTAGAACGATACATTGTTTAAAATAAGGGCACTTTACTCTTGACATTTTACGGTTTTTTCAATTTTCTGAAAAATCCTATCATTAGATTTTTTTAAAAATACGATATTCTTGCTTAACTAACGTTTCTACATAGGGATTAAGCATTTAGAACGAAATCTAATGTCAGAAAATGGCACTTTACTCTTGACATTTTTCGGTTTTTTCAATTTTCTGGAAAATCCTATCATTAGATTTTTTTAAAAATACGATATTCTTGCTTAACTAACGTTTTTACATAGGGATTAAGCATTTAGAACGAAATCTAATGTAGGAAAATGGTACTTTACTCTTGATCGGTACGTTGGGACTTTGAAAATATTCGGGCGTACGCGGCGCGCTCGGCGCTTCGAACAGCTCCGGTGTCCCCATTATTTTCGATTTACGGCTAAAATAAATTTTTCTAATTTTTTTCAATAACATATTCCTGCTAAAATAACTTTTTTACATAGGGATTAAGCATTTAGAACGATACATTGTTTAAAATAAGGGCACTTTACTCTTGACATTTTACGGTTTTTTCAATTTTCTGAAAAATCCTATCATTAGATTTTTTTAAAAATACGATATTCTTGCTTAACTAACGTTTCTACATAGGGATTAAGCATTTAGAACGAAATCTAATGTCAGAAAATGGCACTTTACTCTTGACATTTTTCGGTTTTTTCAATTTTCTGGAAAATCCTATCATTAGATTTTTTTAAAAATACGATATTCTTGCTTAACTAACGTTTTTACATAGGGATTAAGCATTTAGAACGAAATCTAATGTAGGAAAATGGTACTTTACTCTTGATCGGTACGTTGGGACTTTGAAAATATTCGGGGGTTCCAATCGCTCGTCTGTTGCATCATAGCGCGTCTCGGCGCAATCGACCGATTCGCTCGATCCATTATTTTCGATTTACGGCTAAAATAAATTTTTCTAATTTTTTTCAATAACATATTCCTGCTTAAATAACTTTTTTACATAGGGATTAAGCATTTAGAACGATACATTGTTTAAAATAAGGGCACTTTACTCTTGACATTTTACGGTTTTTTCAATTTTCTGAAAAATCCTATCATTAGATTTTTTTAAAAATACGATATTCTTGCTTAACTAACGTTTCTACATAGGGATTAAGCATTTAGAACGAAATCTAATGTCAGAAAATGGCACTTTACTCTTGACATTTTTCGGTTTTTTCAATTTTCTGGGAAATCCTATCATTAGATTTTTTTAAAAATACGATATTCTTGCTTAACTAACGTTTTTACATAGGGATTAAGCATTTAGAACGAAATCTAATGTAGGAAAATGGTACTTTACTCTTGATCGGTACGTTGGGACTTTGAAAATATTCGGGCGTTCCAATCGCTCGTCTGTTGCATCATAGCGCGTCTCGGCGCAATCGACCGATTCGCTCGATCCATTATTTTCGATTTACGGCTAAAATAAATTTTTCTAATTTTTTTCAATAACATATTCCTGCTTAAATAACTTTTTTACATAGGGATTAAGCATTTAGAACGATACATTGTTTAAAATAAGGGCACTTTACTCTTGACATTTTACGGTTTTTTCAATTTTCTGAAAAATCCTATCATTAGATTTTTTTAAAAATACGATATTCTTGCTTAACTAACGTTTCTACATAGGGATTAAGCATTTAGAACGAAATCTAATGTCAGAAAATGGCACTTTACTCTTGACATTTTTCGGTTTTTTCAATTTTCTGGAAAATCCTATCATTAGATTTTTTTAAAAATACGATATTCTTGCTTAACTAACGTTTTTACATAGGGATTAAGCATTTAGAACGAAATCTAATGTAGGAAAATGGTACTTTACTCTTGATCGGTACGTTGGGACTTTGAAAATATTCGGGCGTACGCGGCGCGCTCGGCGCTTCGAACAGCTCCGGTGTCCCCATTATTTTCGATTTACGGCTAAAATAAATTTTTCTAATTTTTTTCAATAACATATTCCTGCTAAAATAACTTTTTTACATAGGGATTAAGCATTTAGAACGATACATTGTTTAAAATAAGGGCACTTTACTCTTGACATTTTACGGTTTTTTCAATTTTCTGAAAAATCCTATCATTAGATTTTTTTAAAAATACGATATTCTTGCTTAACTAACGTTTCTACATAGGGATTAAGCATTTAGAACGAAATCTAATGTCAGAAAATGGCACTTTACTCTTGACATTTTTCGGTTTTTTCAATTTTCTGGAAAATCCTATCATTAGATTTTTTTAAAAATACGATATTCTTGCTTAACTAACGTTTTTACATAGGGATTAAGCATTTAGAACGAAATCTAATGTAGGAAAATGGTACTTTACTCTTGATCGGTACGTTGGGACTTTGAAAATATTCGGGGGTTCCAATCGCTCGTCTGTTGCATCATAGCGCGTCTCGGCGCAATCGACCGATTCGCTCGATCCATTATTTTCGATTTACGGCTAAAATAAATTTTTCTAATTTTTTTCAATAACATATTCCTGCTTAAATAACTTTTTTACATAGGGATTAAGCATTTAGAACGATACATTGTTTAAAATAAGGGCACTTTACTCTTGACATTTTACGGTTTTTTCAATTTTCTGAAAAATCCTATCATTAGATTTTTTTAAAAATACGATATTCTTGCTTAACTAACGTTTCTACATAGGGATTAAGCATTTAGAACGAAATCTAATGTCAGAAAATGGCACTTTACTCTTGACATTTTTCGGTTTTTTCAATTTTCTGGGAAATCCTATCATTAGATTTTTTTAAAAATACGATATTCTTGCTTAACTAACGTTTTTACATAGGGATTAAGCATTTAGAACGAAATCTAATGTAGGAAAATGGTACTTTACTCTTGATCGGTACGTTGGGACTTTGAAAATATTCGGGCGTTCCAATCGCTCGTCTGTTGCATCATAGCGCGTCTCGGCGCAATCGACCGATTCGCTCGATCCATTATTTTCGATTTACGGCTAAAATAAATTTTTCTAATTTTTTTCAATAACATATTCCTGCTTAAATAACTTTTTTACATAGGGATTAAGCATTTAGAACGATACATTGTTTAAAATAAGGGCACTTTACTCTTGACATTTTACGGTTTTTTCAATTTTCTGAAAAATCCTATCATTAGATTTTTTTAAAAATACGATATTCTTGCTTAACTAACGTTTCTACATAGGGATTAAGCATTTAGAACGAAATCTAATGTCAGAAAATGGCACTTTACTCTTGACATTTTTCGGTTTTTTCAATTTTCTGGGAAATCCTATCATTAGATTTTTTTAAAAATACGATATTCTTGCTTAACTAACGTTTTTACATAGGGATTAAGCATTTAGAACGAAATCTAATGTAGGAAAATGGTACTTTACTCTTGATCGGTACGTTGGGACTTTGAAAATATTCGGGCGTTCCAATCGCTCGTCTGTTGCATCATAGCGCGTCTCGGCGCAATCGACCGATTCGCTCGATCCATTATTTTCGATTTACGGCTAAAATAAATTTTTCTAATTTTTTTCAATAACATATTCCTGCTAAAATAACTTTTTTACATAGGGATTAAGCATTTAGAACGATACATTGTTTAAAATAAGGGCACTTTACTCTTGACATTTTACGGTTTTTTCAATTTTCTGAAAAATCCTATCATTAGATTTTTTTAAAAATACGATATTCTTGCTTAACTAACGTTTCTACATAGGGATTAAGCATTTAGAACGAAATCTAATGTCAGAAAATGGCACTTTACTCTTGACATTTTTCGGTTTTTTCAATTTTCTGGGAAATCCTATCATTAGATTTTTTTAAAAATACGATATTCTTGCTTAACTAACGTTTTTACATAGGGATTAAGCATTTAGAACGAAATCTAATGTAGGAAAATGGTACTTTACCCTTGATCGGTACGTTGGGACTTTGAAAATATTCGGGCGTTCCAATCGCTCGTCTGTTGCATCATAGCGCGTCTCGGCGCAATCGACCGATTCGCTCGATCCATTATTTTCGATTTACGGCTAAAATAAATTTTTCTAATTTTTTTCAATAACATATTCCTGCTTAAATAACTTTTTTACATAGGGATTAAGCATTTAGAACGATACATTGTTTAAAATAAGGGCACTTTACTCTTGACATTTTACGGTTTTTTCAATTTTCTGAAAAATCCTATCATTAGATTTTTTTAAAAATACGATATTCTTGCTTAACTAACGTTTCTACATAGGGATTAAGCATTTAGAACGAAATCTAATGTCAGAAAATGGCACTTTACTCTTGACATTTTTCGGTTTTTTCAATTTTCTGGAAAATCCTATCATTAGATTTTTTTAAAAATACGATATTCTTGCTTAACTAACGTTTTTACATAGGGATTAAGCATTTAGAACGAAATCTAATGTAGGAAAATGGTACTTTACTCTTGATCGGTACGTTGGGACTTTGAAAATATTCGGGCGTTCCAATCGCTCGTCTGTTGCATCATAGCGCGTCTCGGCGCAATCGACCGATTCGCTCGATCCATTATTTTCGATTTACGGCTAAAATAAATTTTTCTAATTTTTTTCAATAACATATTCCTGCTTAAATAACTTTTTTACATAGGGATTAAGCATTTAGAACGATACATTGTTTAAAGTAAGGGCACTTTACTCTTGACATTTTACGGTTTTTTCAATTTTCTGAAAAATCCTATCATTAGATTTTTTTAAAAATACGATATTCTTGCTTAACTAACGTTTCTACATAGGGATTAAGCATTTAGAACGAAATCTAATGTCAGAAAATGGCACTTTACTCTTGACATTTTTCGGTTTTTTCAATTTTCTGGGAAATCCTATCATTAGATTTTTTTAAAAATACGATATTCTTGCTTAACTAACGTTTTTACATAGGGATTAAGCATTTAGAACGAAATCTAATGTAGGAAAATGGTACTTTACTCTTGATCGGTACGTTGGGACTTTGAAAATATTCGGGCGTTCCAATCGCTCGTCTGTTGCATCATAGCGCGTCTCGGCGCAATCGACCGATTCGCTCGATCCATTATTTTCGATTTACGGCTAAAATAAATTTTTCTAATTTTTTTCAATAACATATTCCTGCTTAAATAACTTTTTTACATAGGGATTAAGCATTTAGAACGATACATTGTTTAAAATAAGGGCACTTTACTCTTGACATTTTACGGTTTTTTCAATTTTCTGAAAAATCCTATCATTAGATTTTTTTAAAAATACGATATTCTTGCTTAACTAACGTTTCTACATAGGGATTAAGCATTTAGAACGAAATCTAATGTAGGAAAATGGTACTTTACTCTTGATCGGTACGTTGGGACTTTGAAAATATTCGGGCGTTCCAATCGCTCGTCTGTTGCATCATAGCGCGTCTCGGCGCAATCGACCGATTCGCTCGATCCATTATTTTCGATTTACGGCTAAAATAAATTTTTCTAATTTTTTTCAATAACATATTCCTGCTTAAATAACTTTTTTACATAGGGATTAAGCATTTAGAACGATACATTGTTTAAAGTAAGGGCACTTTACTCTTGACATTTTACGGTTTTTTCAATTTTCTGAAAAATCCTATCATTAGATTTTTTTAAAAATACGATATTCTTGCTTAACTAACGTTTCTACATAGGGATTAAGCATTTAGAACGAAATCTAATGTCAGAAAATGGCACTTTACTCTTGACATTTTTCGGTTTTTTCAATTTTCTGGAAAATCCTATCATTAGATTTTTTTAAAAATACGATATTCTTGCTTAACTAACGTTTCTACATAGGGATTAAGCATTTAGAACGAAATCTAATGTCAGAAAATGGCACTTTACTCTTGACATTTTTCGGTTTTTTCAATTTTCTGGGAAATCCTATCATTAGATTTTTTTAAAAACACGATATTCTTGCTTAACTAACGTTTTTACATAGGGATTAAGCATTTAGAACGAAATCTAATGTAGGAAAATGGCACTTTACTCTTGACATTTTTCGGTTTTTTCAATTTTCTGGAAAATCCTATCATTAGATTTTTTTAAAAATACGATATTCTTGCTTAACTAACGTTTTTACATAGGGATTAAGCATTTAGAACGAAATCTAATGTAGGAAAATGGCACTTTACTCTTGACATTTTTCGGTTTTTTCAATTTTCTGGAAAATCCTATCATTAGATTTTTTTAAAAATACGATATTCTTGCTTAACTAACGTTTTTACATAGGGATTAAGCATTTAGAACGAAATCTAATGTAGGAAAATGGTACTTTACTCTTGATCGGTACGTTGGGACTTTGAAAATATTCGGGCGTACGTGGCGCGCTCGGCGCTTCGAACAGCTCCGGTGTCCCCATTATTTTCGATTTACGGCTAAAATAAATTTTTCTAATTTTTTTCAATAACATATTCTTGCTTAGATAACTTTTTTACATAGGGATTAAGCATTTAGAACGATACATTGTTTAAAATAAGGGCACTTTACTCTTGACATTTTACGGTTTTTTCAATTTTCTGAAAAATCCTATCATTAGATTTTTTTAAAAATACGATATTCTTGCTTAACTAACGTTTCTACATAGGGATTAAGCATTTAGAACGAAATCTAATGTCAGAAAATGGCACTTTACTCTTGACATTTTTCGGTTTTTTCAATTTTCTGGGAAATCCTATCATTAGATTTTTTTAAAAATACGATATTCTTGCTTAACTAACGTTTCTACATAGGGATTAAGCATTTAGAACGAAATCTAATGTAGGAAAATGGTACTTTACTCTTGATCGGTACGTTGGGACTTTGAAAATATTCGGGCGTTCCAATCGCTCGTCTGTTGCATCATAGCGCGTCTCGGCGCAATCGACCGATTCGCTCGATCCATTATTTTCGATTTACGGCTAAAATAAATTTTTCTAATTTTTTTCAATAACATATTCCTGCTAAAATAACTTTTTTACATAGGGATTAAGCATTTAGAACGATACATTGTTTAAAATAAGGGCACTTTACTCTTGACATTTTACGGTTTTTTCAATTTTCTGAAAAATCCTATCATTAGATTTTTTTAAAAATACGATATTCTTGCTTAACTAACGTTTCTACATAGGGATTAAGCATTTAGAACGAAATCTAATGTCAGAAAATGGCACTTTACTCTTGACATTTTTCGGTTTTTTCAATTTTCTGGGAAATCCTATCATTAGATTTTTTTAAAAATACGATATTCTTGCTTAACTAACGTTTTTACATAGGGATTAAGCATTTAGAACGAAATCTAATGTAGGAAAATGGTACTTTACTCTTGATCGGTACGTTGGGACTTTGAAAATATTCGGGCGTTCCAATCGCTCGTCTGTTGCATCATAGCGCGTCTCGGCGCAATCGACCGATTCGCTCGATCCATTATTTTCGATTTACGGCTAAAATAAATTTTTCTAATTTTTTTCAATAACATATTCCTGCTTAAATAACTTTTTTACATAGGGATTAAGCATTTAGAACGATACATTGTTTAAAATAAGGGCACTTTACTCTTGACATTTTACGGTTTTTTCAATTTTCTGAAAAATCCTATCATTAGATTTTTTTAAAAATACGATATTCTTGCTTAACTAACGTTTCTACATAGGGATTAAGCATTTAGAACGAAATCTAATGTCAGAAAATGGCACTTTACTCTTGACATTTTTCGGTTTTTTCAATTTTCTGGAAAATCCTATCATTAGATTTTTTTAAAAATACGATATTCTTGCTTAACTAACGTTTTTACATAGGGATTAAGCATTTAGAACGAAATCTAATGTAGGAAAATGGTACTTTACTCTTGATCGGTACGTTGGGACTTTGAAAATATTCGGGCGTACGTGGCGCGCTCGGCGCTTCGAACAGCTCCGGTGTCCCCATTATTTTCGATTTACGGCTAAAATAAATTTTTCTAATTTTTTTCAATAACATATTCTTGCTTAGATAACTTTTTTACATAGGGATTAAGCATTTAGAACGATACATTGTTTAAAATAAGGGCACTTTACTCTTGACATTTTACGGTTTTTTCAATTTTCTGAAAAATCCTATCATTAGATTTTTTTAAAAATACGATATTCTTGCTTAACTAACGTTTCTACATAGGGATTAAGCATTTAGAACGAAATCTAATGTCAGAAAATGGCACTTTACTCTTGACATTTTTCGGTTTTTTCAATTTTCTGGAAAATCCTATCATTAGATTTTTTTAAAAATACGATATTCTTGCTTAACTAACGTTTTTACATAGGGATTAAGCATTTAGAACGAAATCTAATGTAGGAAAATGGTACTTTACTCTTGATCGGTACGTTGGGACTTTGAAAATATTCGGGGGTTCCAATCGCTCGTCTGTTGCATCATAGCGCGTCTCGGCGCAATCGACCGATTCGCTCGATCCATTATTTTCGATTTACGGCTAAAATAAATTTTTCTAATTTTTTTCAATAACATATTCCTGCTTAAATAACTTTTTTACATAGGGATTAAGCATTTAGAACGATACATTGTTTAAAATAAGGGCACTTTACTCTTGACATTTTACGGTTTTTTCAATTTTCTGAAAAATCCTATCATTAGATTTTTTTAAAAATACGATATTCTTGCTTAACTAACGTTTCTACATAGGGATTAAGCATTTAGAACGAAATCTAATGTCAGAAAATGGCACTTTACTCTTGACATTTTTCGGTTTTTTCAATTTTCTGGGAAATCCTATCATTAGATTTTTTTAAAAATACGATATTCTTGCTTAACTAACGTTTTTACATAGGGATTAAGCATTTAGAACGAAATCTAATGTAGGAAAATGGTACTTTACTCTTGATCGGTACGTTGGGACTTTGAAAATATTCGGGCGTTCCAATCGCTCGTCTGTTGCATCATAGCGCGTCTCGGCGCAATCGACCGATTCGCTCGATCCATTATTTTCGATTTACGGCTAAAATAAATTTTTCTAATTTTTTTCAATAACATATTCCTGCTTAAATAACTTTTTTACATAGGGATTAAGCATTTAGAACGATACATTGTTTAAAATAAGGGCACTTTACTCTTGACATTTTACGGTTTTTTCAATTTTCTGAAAAATCCTATCATTAGATTTTTTTAAAAATACGATATTCTTGCTTAACTAACGTTTCTACATAGGGATTAAGCATTTAGAACGAAATCTAATGTCAGAAAATGGCACTTTACTCTTGACATTTTTCGGTTTTTTCAATTTTCTGGGAAATCCTATCATTAGATTTTTTTAAAAATACGATATTCTTGCTTAACTAACGTTTTTACATAGGGATTAAGCATTTAGAACGAAATCTAATGTAGGAAAATGGTACTTTACTCTTGATCGGTACGTTGGGACTTTGAAAATATTCGGGCGTTCCAATCGCTCGTCTGTTGCATCATAGCGCGTCTCGGCGCAATCGACCGATTCGCTCGATCCATTATTTTCGATTTACGGCTAAAATAAATTTTTCTAATTTTTTTCAATAACATATTCCTGCTAAAATAACTTTTTTACATAGGGATTAAGCATTTAGAACGATACATTGTTTAAAATAAGGGCACTTTACTCTTGACATTTTACGGTTTTTTCAATTTTCTGAAAAATCCTATCATTAGATTTTTTTAAAAATACGATATTCTTGCTTAACTAACGTTTCTACATAGGGATTAAGCATTTAGAACGAAATCTAATGTCAGAAAATGGCACTTTACTCTTGACATTTTTCGGTTTTTTCAATTTTCTGGAAAATCCTATCATTAGATTTTTTTAAAAATACGATATTCTTGCTTAACTAACGTTTTTACATAGGGATTAAGCATTTAGAACGAAATCTAATGTAGGAAAATGGTACTTTACTCTTGATCGGTACGTTGGGACTTTGAAAATATTCGGGCGTACGCGGCGCGCTCGGCGCTTCGAACAGCTCCGGTGTCCCCATTATTTTCGATTTACGGCTAAAATAAATTTTTCTAATTTTTTTCAATAACATATTCCTGCTAAAATAACTTTTTTACATAGGGATTAAGCATTTAGAACGATACATTGTTTAAAATAAGGGCACTTTACTCTTGACATTTTACGGTTTTTTCAATTTTCTGAAAAATCCTATCATTAGATTTTTTTAAAAATACGATATTCTTGCTTAACTAACGTTTCTACATAGGGATTAAGCATTTAGAACGAAATCTAATGTCAGAAAATGGCACTTTACTCTTGACATTTTTCGGTTTTTTCAATTTTCTGGAAAATCCTATCATTAGATTTTTTTAAAAATACGATATTCTTGCTTAACTAACGTTTTTACATAGGGATTAAGCATTTAGAACGAAATCTAATGTAGGAAAATGGTACTTTACTCTTGATCGGTACGTTGGGACTTTGAAAATATTCGGGGGTTCCAATCGCTCGTCTGTTGCATCATAGCGCGTCTCGGCGCAATCGACCGATTCGCTCGATCCATTATTTTCGATTTACGGCTAAAATAAATTTTTCTAATTTTTTTCAATAACATATTCCTGCTTAAATAACTTTTTTACATAGGGATTAAGCATTTAGAACGATACATTGTTTAAAATAAGGGCACTTTACTCTTGACATTTTACGGTTTTTTCAATTTTCTGAAAAATCCTATCATTAGATTTTTTTAAAAATACGATATTCTTGCTTAACTAACGTTTCTACATAGGGATTAAGCATTTAGAACGAAATCTAATGTCAGAAAATGGCACTTTACTCTTGACATTTTTCGGTTTTTTCAATTTTCTGGGAAATCCTATCATTAGATTTTTTTAAAAATACGATATTCTTGCTTAACTAACGTTTTTACATAGGGATTAAGCATTTAGAACGAAATCTAATGTAGGAAAATGGTACTTTACTCTTGATCGGTACGTTGGGACTTTGAAAATATTCGGGCGTTCCAATCGCTCGTCTGTTGCATCATAGCGCGTCTCGGCGCAATCGACCGATTCGCTCGATCCATTATTTTCGATTTACGGCTAAAATAAATTTTTCTAATTTTTTTCAATAACATATTCCTGCTTAAATAACTTTTTTACATAGGGATTAAGCATTTAGAACGATACATTGTTTAAAATAAGGGCACTTTACTCTTGACATTTTACGGTTTTTTCAATTTTCTGAAAAATCCTATCATTAGATTTTTTTAAAAATACGATATTCTTGCTTAACTAACGTTTCTACATAGGGATTAAGCATTTAGAACGAAATCTAATGTCAGAAAATGGCACTTTACTCTTGACATTTTTCGGTTTTTTCAATTTTCTGGAAAATCCTATCATTAGATTTTTTTAAAAATACGATATTCTTGCTTAACTAACGTTTTTACATAGGGATTAAGCATTTAGAACGAAATCTAATGTAGGAAAATGGTACTTTACTCTTGATCGGTACGTTGGGACTTTGAAAATATTCGGGCGTACGCGGCGCGCTCGGCGCTTCGAACAGCTCCGGTGTCCCCATTATTTTCGATTTACGGCTAAAATAAATTTTTCTAATTTTTTTCAATAACATATTCCTGCTTAAATAACTTTTTTACATAGGGATTAAGCATTTAGAACGATACATTGTTTAAAATAAGGGCACTTTACTCTTGACATTTTACGGTTTTTTCAATTTTCTGAAAAATCCTATCATTAGATTTTTTTAAAAATACGATATTCTTGCTTAACTAACGTTTCTACATAGGGATTAAGCATTTAGAACGAAATCTAATGTCAGAAAATGGCACTTTACTCTTGACATTTTTCGGTTTTTTCAATTTTCTGGGAAATCCTATCATTAGATTTTTTTAAAAATACGATATTCTTGCTTAACTAACGTTTTTACATAGGGATTAAGCATTTAGAACGAAATCTAATGTAGGAAAATGGTACTTTACTCTTGATCGGTACGTTGGGACTTTGAAAATATTCGGGCGTACGCGGCGCGCTCGGCGCTTCGAACAGCTCCGGTGTCCCCATTATTTTCGATTTACGGCTAAAATAAATTTTTCTAATTTTTTTCAATAACATATTCCTGCTAAAATAACTTTTTTACATAGGGATTATGCATTTAGAACGATACATTGTTTAAAATAAGGGCACTTTACTCTTGACATTTTACGGTTTTTTCAATTTTCTGAAAAATCCTATCATTAGATTTTTTTAAAAATACGATATTCTTGCTTAACTAACGTTTCTACATAGGGATTAAGCATTTAGAACGAAATCTAATGTCAGAAAATGGCACTTTACTCTTGACATTTTTCGGTTTTTTCAATTTTCTGGAAAATCCTATCATTAGATTTTTTTAAAAATACGATATTCTTGCTTAACTAACGTTTTTACATAGGGATTAAGCATTTAGAACGAAATCTAATGTAGGAAAATGGTACTTTACTCTTGATCGGTACGTTGGGACTTTGAAAATATTCGGGCGTACGTGGCGCGCTCGGCGCTTCGAACAGCTCCGGTGTCCCCATTATTTTCGATTTACGGCTAAAATAAATTTTTCTAATTTTTTTCAATAACATATTCCTGCTAAAATAACTTTTTTACATAGGGATTAAGCATTTAGAACGATACATTGTTTAAAATAAGGGCACTTTACTCTTGACATTTTACGGTTTTTTCAATTTTCTGAAAAATCCTATCATTAGATTTTTTTAAAAATACGATATTCTTGCTTAACTAACGTTTCTACATAGGGATTAAGCATTTAGAACGAAATCTAATGTCAGAAAATGGCACTTTACTCTTGACATTTTTCGGTTTTTTCAATTTTCTGGAAAATCCTATCATTAGATTTTTTTAAAAATACGATATTCTTGCTTAACTAACGTTTTTACATAGGGATTAAGCATTTAGAACGAAATCTAATGTAGGAAAATGGTACTTTACTCTTGTTCGGTACGTTGGGACTTTGAAAATATTCGGGCGTTCCAATCGCTCGTCTGTTGCATCATAGCGCGTCTCGGCGCAATCGACCGATTCGCTCGATCCATTATTTTCGATTTACGGCTAAAATAAATTTTTCTAATTTTTTTCAATAACATATTCCTGCTTAAATAACTTTTTTACATAGGGATTAAGCATTTAGAACGATACATTGTTTAAAATAAGGGCACTTTACTCTTGACATTTTACGGTTTTTTCAATTTTCTGAAAAATCCTATCATTAGATTTTTTTAAAAATACGATATTCTTGCTTAACTAACGTTTCTACATAGGGATTAAGCATTTAGAACGAAATCTAATGTCAGAAAATGGCACTTTACTCTTGACATTTTTCGGTTTTTTCAATTTTCTGGAAAATCCTATCATTAGATTTTTTTAAAAATACGATATTCTTGCTTAACTAACGTTTTTACATAGGGATTAAGCATTTAGAACGAAATCTAATGTAGGAAAATGGTACTTTACTCTTGATCGGTACGTTGGGACTTTGAAAATATTCGGGCGTACGCGGCGCGCTCGGCGCTTCGAACAGCTCCGGTGTCCCCATTATTTTCGATTTACGGCTAAAATAAATTTTTCTAATTTTTTTCAATGACATATTCCTGCTAAAATAACTTTTTTACATAGGGATTAAGCATTTAGAACGATACATTGTTTAAAATAAGGGCACTTTACTCTTGACATTTTACGGTTTTTTCAATTTTCTGAAAAATCCTATCATTAGATTTTTTTAAAAATACGATATTCTTGCTTAACTAACGTTTCTACATAGGGATTAAGCATTTAGAACGAAATCTAATGTCAGAAAATGGCACTTTACTCTTGACATTTTTCGGTTTTTTCAATTTTCTGGAAAATCCTATCATTAGATTTTTTTAAAAATACGATATTCTTGCTTAACTAACGTTTTTACATAGGGATTAAGCATTTAGAACGAAATCTAATGTAGGAAAATGGTACTTTACTCTTGATCGGTACGTTGGGACTTTGAAAATATTCGGGCGTACGCGGCGCGCTCGGCGCTTCGAACAGCTCCGGTGTCCCCATTATTTTCGATTTACGGCTAAAATAAATTTTTCTAATTTTTTTCAATAACATATTCCTGCTAAAATAACTTTTTTACATAGGGATTAAGCATTTAGAACGATACATTGTTTAAAATAAGGGCACTTTACTCTTGACATTTTACGGTTTTTTCAATTTTCTGAAAAATCCTATCATTAGATTTTTTTAAAAATACGATATTCTTGCTTAACTAACGTTTCTACATAGGGATTAAGCATTTAGAACGAAATCTAATGTCAGAAAATGGCACTTTACTCTTGACATTTTTCGGTTTTTTCAATTTTCTGGAAAATCCTATCATTAGATTTTTTTAAAAATACGATATTCTTGCTTAACTAACGTTTTTACATAGGGATTAAGCATTTAGAACGAAATCTAATGTAGGAAAATGGTACTTTACTCTTGATCGGTACGTTGGGACTTTGAAAATATTCGGGCGTACGTGGCGCGCTCGGCGCTTCGAACAGCTCCGGTGTCCCCATTATTTTCGATTTACGGCTAAAATAAATTTTTCTAATTTTTTTCAATAACATATTCCTGCTAAAATAACTTTTTTACATAGGGATTAAGCATTTAGAACGATACATTGTTTAAAATAAGGGCACTTTACTCTTGACATTTTACGGTTTTTTCAATTTTCTGAAAAATCCTATCATTAGATTTTTTTAAAAATACGATATTCTTGCTTAACTAACGTTTCTACATAGGGATTAAGCATTTAGAACGAAATCTAATGTCAGAAAATGGCACTTTACTCTTGACATTTTTCGGTTTTTTCAATTTTCTGGAAAATCCTATCATTAGATTTTTTTAAAAATACGATATTCTTGCTTAACTAACGTTTTTACATAGGGATTAAGCATTTAGAACGAAATCTAATGTAGGAAAATGGTACTTTACTCTTGTTCGGTACGTTGGGACTTTGAAAATATTCGGGCGTTCCAATCGCTCGTCTGTTGCATCATAGCGCGTCTCGGCGCAATCGACCGATTCGCTCGATCCATTATTTTCGATTTACGGCTAAAATAAATTTTTCTAATTTTTTTCAATAACATATTCCTGCTTAAATAACTTTTTTACATAGGGATTAAGCATTTAGAACGATACATTGTTTAAAATAAGGGCACTTTACTCTTGACATTTTACGGTTTTTTCAATTTTCTGAAAAATCCTATCATTAGATTTTTTTAAAAATACGATATTCTTGCTTAACTAACGTTTCTACATAGGGATTAAGCATTTAGAACGAAATCTAATGTCAGAAAATGGCACTTTACTCTTGACATTTTTCGGTTTTTTCAATTTTCTGGAAAATCCTATCATTAGATTTTTTTAAAAATACGATATTCTTGCTTAACTAACGTTTTTACATAGGGATTAAGCATTTAGAACGAAATCTAATGTAGGAAAATGGTACTTTACTCTTGATCGGTACGTTGGGACTTTGAAAATATTCGGGCGTACGCGGCGCGCTCGGCGCTTCGAACAGCTCCGGTGTCCCCATTATTTTCGATTTACGGCTAAAATAAATTTTTCTAATTTTTTTCAATGACATATTCCTGCTAAAATAACTTTTTTACATAGGGATTAAGCATTTAGAACGATACATTGTTTAAAATAAGGGCACTTTACTCTTGACATTTTACGGTTTTTTCAATTTTCTGAAAAATCCTATCATTAGATTTTTTTAAAAATACGATATTCTTGCTTAACTAACGTTTCTACATAGGGATTAAGCATTTAGAACGAAATCTAATGTCAGAAAATGGCACTTTACTCTTGACATTTTTCGGTTTTTTCAATTTTCTGGAAAATCCTATCATTAGATTTTTTTAAAAATACGATATTCTTGCTTAACTAACGTTTTTACATAGGGATTAAGCATTTAGAACGAAATCTAATGTAGGAAAATGGTACTTTACTCTTGATCGGTACGTTGGGACTTTGAAAATATTCGGGGGTTCCAATCGCTCGTCTGTTGCATCATAGCGCGTCTCGGCGCAATCGACCGATTCGCTCGATCCATTATTTTCGATTTACGGCTAAAATAAATTTTTCTAATTTTTTTCAATAACATATTCCTGCTTAAATAACTTTTTTACATAGGGATTAAGCATTTAGAACGATACATTGTTTAAAATAAGGGCACTTTACTCTTGACATTTTACGGTTTTTTCAATTTTCTGAAAAATCCTATCATTAGATTTTTTTAAAAATACGATATTCTTGCTTAACTAACGTTTCTACATAGGGATTAAGCATTTAGAACGAAATCTAATGTCAGAAAATGGCACTTTACTCTTGACATTTTTCGGTTTTTTCAATTTTCTGGGAAATCCTATCATTAGATTTTTTTAAAAATACGATATTCTTGCTTAACTAACGTTTTTACATAGGGATTAAGCATTTAGAACGAAATCTAATGTAGGAAAATGGTACTTTACTCTTGATCGGTACGTTGGGACTTTGAAAATATTCGGGCGTACGCGGCGCGCTCGGCGCTTCGAACAGCTCCGGTGTCCCCATTATTTTCGATTTACGGCTAAAATAAATTTTTCTAATTTTTTTCAATAACATATTCCTGCTAAAATAACTTTTTTACATAGGGATTAAGCATTTAGAACGATACATTGTTTAAAATAAGGGCACTTTACTCTTGACATTTTACGGTTTTTTCAATTTTCTGAAAAATCCTATCATTAGATTTTTTTAAAAATACGATATTCTTGCTTAACTAACGTTTCTACATAGGGATTAAGCATTTAGAACGAAATCTAATGTCAGAAAATGGCACTTTACTCTTGACATTTTTCGGTTTTTTCAATTTTCTGGGAAATCCTATCATTAGATTTTTTTAAAAATACGATATTCTTGCTTAACTAACGTTTTTACATAGGGATTAAGCATTTAGAACGAAATCTAATGTAGGAAAATGGTACTTTACTCTTGATCGGTACGTTGGGACTTTGAAAATATTCGGGCGTTCCAATCGCTCGTCTGTTGCATCATAGCGCGTCTCGGCGCAATCGACCGATTCGCTCGATCCATTATTTTCGATTTACGGCTAAAATAAATTTTTCTAATTTTTTTCAATAACATATTCCTGCTAAAATAACTTTTTTACATAGGGATTAAGCATTTAGAACGATACATTGTTTAAAATAAGGGCACTTTACTCTTGACATTTTACGGTTTTTTCAATTTTCTGAAAAATCCTATCATTAGATTTTTTTAAAAATACGATATTCTTGCTTAACTAACGTTTCTACATAGGGATTAAGCATTTAGAACGAAATCTAATGTCAGAAAATGGCACTTTACTCTTGACATTTTTCGGTTTTTTCAATTTTCTGGGAAATCCTATCATTAGATTTTTTTAAAAATACGATATTCTTGCTTAACTAACGTTTTTACATAGGGATTAAGCATTTAGAACGAAATCTAATGTAGGAAAATGGTACTTTACCCTTGATCGGTACGTTGGGACTTTGAAAATATTCGGGCGTTCCAATCGCTCGTCTGTTGCATCATAGCGCGTCTCGGCGCAATCGACCGATTCGCTCGATCCATTATTTTCGATTTACGGCTAAAATAAATTTTTCTAATTTTTTTCAATAACATATTCCTGCTTAAATAACTTTTTTACATAGGGATTAAGCATTTAGAACGATACATTGTTTAAAATAAGGGCACTTTACTCTTGACATTTTACGGTTTTTTCAATTTTCTGAAAAATCCTATCATTAGATTTTTTTAAAAATACGATATTCTTGCTTAACTAACGTTTCTACATAGGGATTAAGCATTTAGAACGAAATCTAATGTCAGAAAATGGCACTTTACTCTTGACATTTTTCGGTTTTTTCAATTTTCTGGAAAATCCTATCATTAGATTTTTTTAAAAATACGATATTCTTGCTTAACTAACGTTTTTACATAGGGATTAAGCATTTAGAACGAAATCTAATGTAGGAAAATGGTACTTTACTCTTGATCGGTACGTTGGGACTTTGAAAATATTCGGGCGTACGCGGCGCGCTCGGCGCTTCGAACAGCTCCGGTGTCCCCATTATTTTCGATTTACGGCTAAAATAAATTTTTCTAATTTTTTTCAATAACATATTCCTGCTAAAATAACTTTTTTACATAGGGATTAAGCATTTAGAACGATACATTGTTTAAAATAAGGGCACTTTACTCTTGACATTTTACGGTTTTTTCAATTTTCTGAAAAATCCTATCATTAGATTTTTTTAAAAATACGATATTCTTGCTTAACTAACGTTTCTACATAGGGATTAAGCATTTAGAACGAAATCTAATGTCAGAAAATGGCACTTTACTCTTGACATTTTTCGGTTTTTTCAATTTTCTGGAAAATCCTATCATTAGATTTTTTTAAAAATACGATATTCTTGCTTAACTAACGTTTTTACATAGGGATTAAGCATTTAGAACGAAATCTAATGTAGGAAAATGGTACTTTACTCTTGATCGGTACGTTGGGACTTTGAAAATATTCGGGGGTTCCAATCGCTCGTCTGTTGCATCATAGCGCGTCTCGGCGCAATCGACCGATTCGCTCGATCCATTATTTTCGATTTACGGCTAAAATAAATTTTTCTAATTTTTTTCAATAACATATTCCTGCTTAAATAACTTTTTTACATAGGGATTAAGCATTTAGAACGATACATTGTTTAAAATAAGGGCACTTTACTCTTGACATTTTACGGTTTTTTCAATTTTCTGAAAAATCCTATCATTAGATTTTTTTAAAAATACGATATTCTTGCTTAACTAACGTTTCTACATAGGGATTAAGCATTTAGAACGAAATCTAATGTCAGAAAATGGCACTTTACTCTTGACATTTTTCGGTTTTTTCAATTTTCTGGAAAATCCTATCATTAGATTTTTTTAAAAATACGATATTCTTGCTTAACTAACGTTTTTACATAGGGATTAAGCATTTAGAACGAAATCTAATGTAGGAAAATGGTACTTTACTCTTGATCGGTACGTTGGGACTTTGAAAATATTCGGGCGTACGCGGCGCGCTCGGCGCTTCGAACAGCTCCGGTGTCCCCATTATTTTCGATTTACGGCTAAAATAAATTTTTCTAATTTTTTTCAATAACATATTCCTGCTAAAATAACTTTTTTACATAGGGATTAAGCATTTAGAACGATACATTGTTTAAAATAAGGGCACTTTACTCTTGACATTTTACGGTTTTTTCAATTTTCTGAAAAATCCTATCATTAGATTTTTTTAAAAATACGATATTCTTGCTTAACTAACGTTTCTACATAGGGATTAAGCATTTAGAACGAAATCTAATGTCAGAAAATGGCACTTTACTCTTGACATTTTTCGGTTTTTTCAATTTTCTGGAAAATCCTATCATTAGATTTTTTTAAAAATACGATATTCTTGCTTAACTAACGTTTTTACATAGGGATTAAGCATTTAGAACGAAATCTAATGTAGGAAAATGGTACTTTACTCTTGATCGGTACGTTGGGACTTTGAAAATATTCGGGCGTACGCGGCGCGCTCGGCGCTTCGAACAGCTCCGGTGTCCCCATTATTTTCGATTTACGGCTAAAATAAATTTTTCTAATTTTTTTCAATAACATATTCCTGCTAAAATAACTTTTTTACATAGGGATTAAGCATTTAGAACGATACATTGTTTAAAATAAGGGCACTTTACTCTTGACATTTTACGGTTTTTTCAATTTTCTGAAAAATCCTATCATTAGATTTTTTTAAAAATACGATATTCTTGCTTAACTAACGTTTCTACATAGGGATTAAGCATTTAGAACGAAATCTAATGTCAGAAAATGGCACTTTACTCTTGACATTTTTCGGTTTTTTCAATTTTCTGGAAAATCCTATCATTAGATTTTTTTAAAAATACGATATTCTTGCTTAACTAACGTTTTTACATAGGGATTAAGCATTTAGAACGAAATCTAATGTAGGAAAATGGTACTTTACTCTTGATCGGTACGTTGGGACTTTGAAAATATTCGGGGGTTCCAATCGCTCGTCTGTTGCATCATAGCGCGTCTCGGCGCAATCGACCGATTCGCTCGATCCATTATTTTCGATTTACGGCTAAAATAAATTTTTCTAATTTTTTTCAATAACATATTCCTGCTTAAATAACTTTTTTACATAGGGATTAAGCATTTAGAACGATACATTGTTTAAAATAAGGGCACTTTACTCTTGACATTTTACGGTTTTTTCAATTTTCTGAAAAATCCTATCATTAGATTTTTTTAAAAATACGATATTCTTGCTTAACTAACGTTTCTACATAGGGATTAAGCATTTAGAACGAAATCTAATGTCAGAAAATGGCACTTTACTCTTGACATTTTTCGGTTTTTTCAATTTTCTGGGAAATCCTATCATTAGATTTTTTTAAAAACACGATATTCTTGCTTAACTAACGTTTTTACATAGGGATTAAGCATTTAGAACGAAATCTAATGTAGGAAAATGGTACTTTACTCTTGATCGGTACGTTGGGACTTTGAAAATATTCGGGCGTTCCAATCGCTCGTCTGTTGCATCATAGCGCGTCTCGGCGCAATCGACCGATTCGCTCGATCCATTATTTTCGATTTACGGCTAAAATAAATTTTTCTAATTTTTTTCAATAACATATTCCTGCTTAAATAACTTTTTTACATAGGGATTAAGCATTTAGAACGATACATTGTTTAAAATAAGGGCACTTTACTCTTGACATTTTTCGGTTTTTTCAATTTTCTGGAAAATCCTATCATTAGATTTTTTTAAAAATACGATATTCTTGCTTAACTAACGTTTTTACATAGGGATTAAGCATTTAGAACGAAATCTAATGTAGGAAAATGGTACTTTACTCTTGATCGGTACGTTGGGACTTTGAAAATATTCGGGCGTACGCGGCGCGCTCGGCGCTTCGAACAGCTCCGGTGTCCCCATTATTTTCGATTTACGGCTAAAATAAATTTTTCTAATTTTTTTCAATAACATATTCCTGCTTAAATAACTTTTTTACATAGGGATTAAGCATTTAGAACGATACATTGTTTAAAATAAGGGCACTTTACTCTTGACATTTTACGGTTTTTTCAATTTTCTGAAAAATCCTATCATTAGATTTTTTTAAAAATACGATATTCTTGCTTAACTAACGTTTCTACATAGGGATTAAGCATTTAGAACGAAATCTAATGTCAGAAAATGGCACTTTACTCTTGACATTTTTCGGTTTTTTCAATTTTCTGGGAAATCCTATCATTAGATTTTTTTAAAAATACGATATTCTTGCTTAACTAACGTTTTTACATAGGGATTAAGCATTTAGAACGAAATCTAATGTAGGAAAATGGTACTTTACTCTTGATCGGTACGTTGGGACTTTGAAAATATTCGGGCGTTCCAATCGCTCGTCTGTTGCATCATAGCGCGTCTCGGCGCAATCGACCGATTCGCTCGATCCATTATTTTCGATTTACGGCTAAAATAAATTTTTCTAATTTTTTTCAATAACATATTCCTGCTTAAATAACTTTTTTACATAGGGATTAAGCATTTAGAACGATACATTGTTTAAAATAAGGGCACTTTACTCTTGACATTTTACGGTTTTTTCAATTTTCTGAAAAATCCTATCATTAGATTTTTTTAAAAATACGATATTCTTGCTTAACTAACGTTTCTACATAGGGATTAAGCATTTAGAACGAAATCTAATGTCAGAAAATGGCACTTTACTCTTGACATTTTTCGGTTTTTTCAATTTTCTGGAAAATCCTATCATTAGATTTTTTTAAAAATACGATATTCTTGCTTAACTAACGTTTTTACATAGGGATTAAGCATTTAGAACGAAATCTAATGTAGGAAAATGGTACTTTACTCTTGATCGGTACGTTGGGACTTTGAAAATATTCGGGGGTTCCAATCGCTCGTCTGTTGCATCATAGCGCGTCTCGGCGCAATCGACCGATTCGCTCGATCCATTATTTTCGATTTACGGCTAAAATAAATTTTTCTAATTTTTTTCAATAACATATTCCTGCTTAAATAACTTTTTTACATAGGGATTAAGCATTTAGAACGATACATTGTTTAAAATAAGGGCACTTTACTCTTGACATTTTACGGTTTTTTCAATTTTCTGAAAAATCCTATCATTAGATTTTTTTAAAAATACGATATTCTTGCTTAACTAACGTTTCTACATAGGGATTAAGCATTTAGAACGAAATCTAATGTCAGAAAATGGCACTTTACTCTTGACATTTTTCGGTTTTTTCAATTTTCTGGGAAATCCTATCATTAGATTTTTTTAAAAACACGATATTCTTGCTTAACTAACGTTTTTACATAGGGATTAAGCATTTAGAACGAAATCTAATGTAGGAAAATGGTACTTTACTCTTGATCGGTACGTTGGGACTTTGAAAATATTCGGGCGTTCCAATCGCTCGTCTGTTGCATCATAGCGCGTCTCGGCGCAATCGACCGATTCGCTCGATCCATTATTTTCGATTTACGGCTAAAATAAATTTTTCTAATTTTTTTCAATAACATATTCCTGCTTAAATAACTTTTTTACATAGGGATTAAGCATTTAGAACGATACATTGTTTAAAATAAGGGCACTTTACTCTTGACATTTTTCGGTTTTTTCAATTTTCTGGAAAATCCTATCATTAGATTTTTTTAAAAATACGATATTCTTGCTTAACTAACGTTTTTACATAGGGATTAAGCATTTAGAACGAAATCTAATGTAGGAAAATGGTACTTTACTCTTGATCGGTACGTTGGGACTTTGAAAATATTCGGGCGTACGCGGCGCGCTCGGCGCTTCGAACAGCTCCGGTGTCCCCATTATTTTCGATTTACGGCTAAAATAAATTTTTCTAATTTTTTTCAATAACATATTCCTGCTTAAATAACTTTTTTACATAGGGATTAAGCATTTAGAACGATACATTGTTTAAAATAAGGGCACTTTACTCTTGACATTTTACGGTTTTTTCAATTTTCTGAAAAATCCTATCATTAGATTTTTTTAAAAATACGATATTCTTGCTTAACTAACGTTTCTACATAGGGATTAAGCATTTAGAACGAAATCTAATGTCAGAAAATGGCACTTTACTCTTGACATTTTTCGGTTTTTTCAATTTTCTGGGAAATCCTATCATTAGATTTTTTTAAAAATACGATATTCTTGCTTAACTAACGTTTTTACATAGGGATTAAGCATTTAGAACGAAATCTAATGTAGGAAAATGGTACTTTACTCTTGATCGGTACGTTGGGACTTTGAAAATATTCGGGCGTTCCAATCGCTCGTCTGTTGCATCATAGCGCGTCTCGGCGCAATCGACCGATTCGCTCGATCCATTATTTTCGATTTACGGCTAAAATAAATTTTTCTAATTTTTTTCAATAACATATTCCTGCTAAAATAACTTTTTTACATAGGGATTAAGCATTTAGAACGATACATTGTTTAAAATAAGGGCACTTTACTCTTGACATTTTACGGTTTTTTCAATTTTCTGAAAAATCCTATCATTAGATTTTTTTAAAAATACGATATTCTTGCTTAACTAACGTTTCTACATAGGGATTAAGCATTTAGAACGAAATCTAATGTCAGAAAATGGCACTTTACTCTTGACATTTTTCGGTTTTTTCAATTTTCTGGGAAATCCTATCATTAGATTTTTTTAAAAATACGATATTCTTGCTTAACTAACGTTTTTACATAGGGATTAAGCATTTAGAACGAAATCTAATGTAGGAAAATGGTACTTTACTCTTGATCGGTACGTTGGGACTTTGAAAATATTCGGGCGTTCCAATCGCTCGTCTGTTGCATCATAGCGCGTCTCGGCGCAATCGACCGATTCGCTCGATCCATTATTTTCGATTTACGGCTAAAATAAATTTTTCTAATTTTTTTCAATAACATATTCCTGCTAAAATAACTTTTTTACATAGGGATTAAGCATTTAGAACGATACATTGTTTAAAATAAGGGCACTTTACTCTTGACATTTTACGGTTTTTTCAATTTTCTGAAAAATCCTATCATTAGATTTTTTTAAAAATACGATATTCTTGCTTAACTAACGTTTCTACATAGGGATTAAGCATTTAGAACGAAATCTAATGTCAGAAAATGGCACTTTACTCTTGACATTTTTCGGTTTTTTCAATTTTCTGGGAAATCCTATCATTAGATTTTTTTAAAAATACGATATTCTTGCTTAACTAACGTTTTTACATAGGGATTAAGCATTTAGAACGAAATCTAATGTAGGAAAATGGTACTTTACCCTTGATCGGTACGTTGGGACTTTGAAAATATTCGGGCGTTCCAATCGCTCGTCTGTTGCATCATAGCGCGTCTCGGCGCAATCGACCGATTCGCTCGATCCATTATTTTCGATTTACGGCTAAAATAAATTTTTCTAATTTTTTTCAATAACATATTCCTGCTTAAATAACTTTTTTACATAGGGATTAAGCATTTAGAACGATACATTGTTTAAAATAAGGGCACTTTACTCTTGACATTTTACGGTTTTTTCAATTTTCTGAAAAATCCTATCATTAGATTTTTTTAAAAATACGATATTCTTGCTTAACTAACGTTTCTACATAGGGATTAAGCATTTAGAACGAAATCTAATGTCAGAAAATGGCACTTTACTCTTGACATTTTTCGGTTTTTTCAATTTTCTGGAAAATCCTATCATTAGATTTTTTTAAAAATACGATATTCTTGCTTAACTAACGTTTTTACATAGGGATTAAGCATTTAGAACGAAATCTAATGTAGGAAAATGGTACTTTACTCTTGATCGGTACGTTGGGACTTTGAAAATATTCGGGCGTACGCGGCGCGCTCGGCGCTTCGAACAGCTCCGGTGTCCCCATTATTTTCGATTTACGGCTAAAATAAATTTTTCTAATTTTTTTCAATAACATATTCCTGCTAAAATAACTTTTTTACATAGGGATTAAGCATTTAGAACGATACATTGTTTAAAATAAGGGCACTTTACTCTTGACATTTTACGGTTTTTTCAATTTTCTGAAAAATCCTATCATTAGATTTTTTTAAAAATACGATATTCTTGCTTAACTAACGTTTCTACATAGGGATTAAGCATTTAGAACGAAATCTAATGTCAGAAAATGGCACTTTACTCTTGACATTTTTCGGTTTTTTCAATTTTCTGGAAAATCCTATCATTAGATTTTTTTAAAAATACGATATTCTTGCTTAACTAACGTTTTTACATAGGGATTAAGCATTTAGAACGAAATCTAATGTAGGAAAATGGTACTTTACTCTTGATCGGTACGTTGGGACTTTGAAAATATTCGGGGGTTCCAATCGCTCGTCTGTTGCATCATAGCGCGTCTCGGCGCAATCGACCGATTCGCTCGATCCATTATTTTCGATTTACGGCTAAAATAAATTTTTCTAATTTTTTTCAATAACATATTCCTGCTTAAATAACTTTTTTACATAGGGATTAAGCATTTAGAACGATACATTGTTTAAAATAAGGGCACTTTACTCTTGACATTTTACGGTTTTTTCAATTTTCTGAAAAATCCTATCATTAGATTTTTTTAAAAATACGATATTCTTGCTTAACTAACGTTTCTACATAGGGATTAAGCATTTAGAACGAAATCTAATGTCAGAAAATGGCACTTTACTCTTGACATTTTTCGGTTTTTTCAATTTTCTGGGAAATCCTATCATTAGATTTTTTTAAAAATACGATATTCTTGCTTAACTAACGTTTTTACATAGGGATTAAGCATTTAGAACGAAATCTAATGTAGGAAAATGGTACTTTACTCTTGATCGGTACGTTGGGACTTTGAAAATATTCGGGCGTTCCAATCGCTCGTCTGTTGCATCATAGCGCGTCTCGGCGCAATCGACCGATTCGCTCGATCCATTATTTTCGATTTACGGCTAAAATAAATTTTTCTAATTTTTTTCAATAACATATTCCTGCTTAAATAACTTTTTTACATAGGGATTAAGCATTTAGAACGATACATTGTTTAAAATAAGGGCACTTTACTCTTGACATTTTACGGTTTTTTCAATTTTCTGAAAAATCCTATCATTAGATTTTTTTAAAAATACGATATTCTTGCTTAACTAACGTTTCTACATAGGGATTAAGCATTTAGAACGAAATCTAATGTCAGAAAATGGCACTTTACTCTTGACATTTTTCGGTTTTTTCAATTTTCTGGAAAATCCTATCATTAGATTTTTTTAAAAATACGATATTCTTGCTTAACTAACGTTTTTACATAGGGATTAAGCATTTAGAACGAAATCTAATGTAGGAAAATGGTACTTTACTCTTGATCGGTACGTTGGGACTTTGAAAATATTCGGGCGTACGCGGCGCGCTCGGCGCTTCGAACAGCTCCGGTGTCCCCATTATTTTCGATTTACGGCTAAAATAAATTTTTCTAATTTTTTTCAATAACATATTCCTGCTAAAATAACTTTTTTACATAGGGATTAAGCATTTAGAACGATACATTGTTTAAAATAAGGGCACTTTACTCTTGACATTTTACGGTTTTTTCAATTTTCTGAAAAATCCTATCATTAGATTTTTTTAAAAATACGATATTCTTGCTTAACTAACGTTTCTACATAGGGATTAAGCATTTAGAACGAAATCTAATGTCAGAAAATGGCACTTTACTCTTGACATTTTTCGGTTTTTTCAATTTTCTGGAAAATCCTATCATTAGATTTTTTTAAAAATACGATATTCTTGCTTAACTAACGTTTTTACATAGGGATTAAGCATTTAGAACGAAATCTAATGTAGGAAAATGGTACTTTACTCTTGATCGGTACGTTGGGACTTTGAAAATATTCGGGGGTTCCAATCGCTCGTCTGTTGCATCATAGCGCGTCTCGGCGCAATCGACCGATTCGCTCGATCCATTATTTTCGATTTACGGCTAAAATAAATTTTTCTAATTTTTTTCAATAACATATTCCTGCTTAAATAACTTTTTTACATAGGGATTAAGCATTTAGAACGATACATTGTTTAAAATAAGGGCACTTTACTCTTGACATTTTACGGTTTTTTCAATTTTCTGAAAAATCCTATCATTAGATTTTTTTAAAAATACGATATTCTTGCTTAACTAACGTTTCTACATAGGGATTAAGCATTTAGAACGAAATCTAATGTCAGAAAATGGCACTTTACTCTTGACATTTTTCGGTTTTTTCAATTTTCTGGGAAATCCTATCATTAGATTTTTTTAAAAATACGATATTCTTGCTTAACTAACGTTTTTACATAGGGATTAAGCATTTAGAACGAAATCTAATGTAGGAAAATGGTACTTTACTCTTGATCGGTACGTTGGGACTTTGAAAATATTCGGGCGTTCCAATCGCTCGTCTGTTGCATCATAGCGCGTCTCGGCGCAATCGACCGATTCGCTCGATCCATTATTTTCGATTTACGGCTAAAATAAATTTTTCTAATTTTTTTCAATAACATATTCCTGCTTAAATAACTTTTTTACATAGGGATTAAGCATTTAGAACGATACATTGTTTAAAATAAGGGCACTTTACTCTTGACATTTTACGGTTTTTTCAATTTTCTGAAAAATCCTATCATTAGATTTTTTTAAAAATACGATATTCTTGCTTAACTAACGTTTCTACATAGGGATTAAGCATTTAGAACGAAATCTAATGTCAGAAAATGGCACTTTACTCTTGACATTTTTCGGTTTTTTCAATTTTCTGGGAAATCCTATCATTAGATTTTTTTAAAAACACGATATTCTTGCTTAACTAACGTTTTTACATAGGGATTAAGCATTTAGAACGAAATCTAATGTAGGAAAATGGTACTTTACTCTTGATCGGTACGTTGGGACTTTGAAAATATTCGGGCGTTCCAATCGCTCGTCTGTTGCATCATAGCGCGTCTCGGCGCAATCGACCGATTCGCTCGATCCATTATTTTCGATTTACGGCTAAAATAAATTTTTCTAATTTTTTTCAATAACATATTCCTGCTTAAATAACTTTTTTACATAGGGATTAAGCATTTAGAACGATACATTGTTTAAAATAAGGGCACTTTACTCTTGACATTTTTCGGTTTTTTCAATTTTCTGGAAAATCCTATCATTAGATTTTTTTAAAAATACGATATTCTTGCTTAACTAACGTTTTTACATAGGGATTAAGCATTTAGAACGAAATCTAATGTAGGAAAATGGTACTTTACTCTTGATCGGTACGTTGGGACTTTGAAAATATTCGGGCGTACGCGGCGCGCTCGGCGCTTCGAACAGCTCCGGTGTCCCCATTATTTTCGATTTACGGCTAAAATAAATTTTTCTAATTTTTTTCAATAACATATTCCTGCTTAAATAACTTTTTTACATAGGGATTAAGCATTTAGAACGATACATTGTTTAAAATAAGGGCACTTTACTCTTGACATTTTACGGTTTTTTCAATTTTCTGAAAAATCCTATCATTAGATTTTTTTAAAAATACGATATTCTTGCTTAACTAACGTTTCTACATAGGGATTAAGCATTTAGAACGAAATCTAATGTCAGAAAATGGCACTTTACTCTTGACATTTTTCGGTTTTTTCAATTTTCTGGGAAATCCTATCATTAGATTTTTTTAAAAATACGATATTCTTGCTTAACTAACGTTTTTACATAGGGATTAAGCATTTAGAACGAAATCTAATGTAGGAAAATGGTACTTTACTCTTGATCGGTACGTTGGGACTTTGAAAATATTCGGGCGTTCCAATCGCTCGTCTGTTGCATCATAGCGCGTCTCGGCGCAATCGACCGATTCGCTCGATCCATTATTTTCGATTTACGGCTAAAATAAATTTTTCTAATTTTTTTCAATAACATATTCCTGCTTAAATAACTTTTTTACATAGGGATTAAGCATTTAGAACGATACATTGTTTAAAATAAGGGCACTTTACTCTTGACATTTTACGGTTTTTTCAATTTTCTGAAAAATCCTATCATTAGATTTTTTTAAAAATACGATATTCTTGCTTAACTAACGTTTCTACATAGGGATTAAGCATTTAGAACGAAATCTAATGTCAGAAAATGGCACTTTACTCTTGACATTTTTCGGTTTTTTCAATTTTCTGGAAAATCCTATCATTAGATTTTTTTAAAAATACGATATTCTTGCTTAACTAACGTTTTTACATAGGGATTAAGCATTTAGAACGAAATCTAATGTAGGAAAATGGTACTTTACTCTTGATCGGTACGTTGGGACTTTGAAAATATTCGGGCGTTCCAATCGCTCGTCTGTTGCATCATAGCGCGTCTCGGCGCAATCGACCGATTCGCTCGATCCATTATTTTCGATTTACGGCTAAAATAAATTTTTCTAATTTTTTTCAATAACATATTCCTGCTTAAATAACTTTTTTACATAGGGATTAAGCATTTAGAACGATACATTGTTTAAAATAAGGGCACTTTACTCTTGACATTTTACGGTTTTTTCAATTTTCTGAAAAATCCTATCATTAGATTTTTTTAAAAATACGATATTCTTGCTTAACTAACGTTTCTACATAGGGATTAAGCATTTAGAACGAAATCTAATGTCAGAAAATGGCACTTTACTCTTGACATTTTTCGGTTTTTTCAATTTTCTGGAAAATCCTATCATTAGATTTTTTTAAAAATACGATATTCTTGCTTAACTAACGTTTTTACATAGGGATTAAGCATTTAGAACGAAATCTAATGTAGGAAAATGGTACTTTACTCTTGATCGGTACGTTGGGACTTTGAAAATATTCGGGCGTACGCGGCGCGCTCGGCGCTTCGAACAGCTCCGGTGTCCCCATTATTTTCGATTTACGGCTAAAATAAATTTTTCTAATTTTTTTCAATAACATATTCCTGCTAAAATAACTTTTTTACATAGGGATTAAGCATTTAGAACGATACATTGTTTAAAATAAGGGCACTTTACTCTTGACATTTTACGGTTTTTTCAATTTTCTGAAAAATCCTATCATTAGATTTTTTTAAAAATACGATATTCTTGCTTAACTAACGTTTCTACATAGGGATTAAGCATTTAGAACGAAATCTAATGTCAGAAAATGGCACTTTACTCTTGACATTTTTCGGTTTTTTCAATTTTCTGGGAAATCCTATCATTAGATTTTTTTAAAAATACGATATTCTTGCTTAACTAACGTTTTTACATAGGGATTAAGCATTTAGAACGAAATCTAATGTAGGAAAATGGTACTTTACTCTTGATCGGTACGTTGGGACTTAGAAAATATTCGGCCGTACGCGGCGCGTCTCGGCGCTTCGAACAGCTCCGGTGTCCCCATTATTTTCGATTTACGGCTAAAATAAATTTTTCTAATTTTTTTCAATTACATATTCTTGCTTAGATAACTTTTTTACATAGGGATTAAGCATTTAGAACGACATATTGTTTAAAATAATGGTACTTTACTCTTGTGATTTTTCGGTTTTTTTTGATTATTTTGAAAAATAAATTTTTGTAATTTTTTTAAATACGATATTCGTGATCAGTGAACGATTTCACATATGGATTAAGCATTTAGAATCGTGCGGAAGCGTTATTAAAAAAGTTTACTCGATGCGATGGGACTTTGAAAAGTTTGTGAAAATTTTCATATTGGGAAAAAATGTGTAATTTTTTGTCTAGTTTACGGTAATGTAATTTATTTTAATGTTTACTATAAATTTTTTTTTCGTTCGTTCACGCGCTATGTTACAACAGCACGGCCGGGCGGTCTGTTGCCGCGGCGGTTTACACTCATAAGCGCGCGTGCTATTCGGCCGGCGGCGCCGGCGTCCTTGCCGGCCGTTCGGTATCTATAAGAGATACACGGTCCGTGCGAGGCGGACGGAGCAGAGCGGGTTTTGGGCCAATTCTACGATCTCGGTCGAGAAGCTGTCTCAGAGCTCCTTCGGGGCTTCGGTCCTGACTGTTTCGTGCCGTTTACGTTACGGACTTTTCTCCACACAGCGTGGCCACGGGTCGGTGTCTTTGACCGAATGGCCCATATGTGGCAAGCCCTACGGGGTTGGTTACCCGTATGCACTTTGTATGTATACTCGTACTCACTGAGCAATCGACTCTTCTGTCCGAGCGATGGAAAAATTTTTTAAAATGCATCTGTAAGATTTGGAAGCAAATCGTACCAATTGAAAACTGTGGCTAAAATGAATAGCCCAGTGGAGAGAGAAAACTATCAAAAAACTGATTTTTTAAATCAAGAGGTGTCAGAAATCGAAATGCCTAGCGCGAGCGGAAGAACACGCTTTCTCGCCAGTCCAGCATGTGTCCTGTCCGTTCTTCCTCGGCTTGCCGATTTTGCCCAGATCAGAGGTTTCGTGCTTCCGGCGGTCAGAAGATCAGCGTGAGCGTACGCGCTTCCACGACTATGGCATCACCCATGTACTTTTTCCTTTGAATATATTTGAGTACATAAAAAATATTAAAACATATAGAGAGAACTGTGTCTTGGATCTTAAAAATTTGTCAATAGCGATGATATATTATTACTTAATTTGAAGTATTTGTACGTTTTAGCTGGGACGTACATTTATCTTACAAGATGTTAATAGCGAGACTCTTGAAGATAAAATTATCTTGTGATTTTATGAAGGCAAAGATAGAAACGTACGAAGCTGGCGTACGTAGAAAAATGTGATTTTATGATAGAACAAAAATATAATACGTACGTTTTTGGGCGTACGGTAAAATATCTGTATGGTAGAAAAATGAAAGAAATTGAGCGTTAAAGAAGATATGTTACAAGCGCGGAATGTGGCAAAACTTGTACATATTTGAAAGAGAAAAGTGGTGTGTCGACCTGACATATATATATGAAACAGGCGACGATGGAAAAGGATTTAAATTTTGTCCATTTTATATATACATATTGTATAGTTCCCTGGTTGATCCTGCCAGTAGTCATATGCTTGTCTCAAAGATTAAGCCATGCATGTCTCAGTACATGCCGTATTAAGGTGAAACCGCGAATGGCTCATTAAATCAGTTATGGTTTCTTAGATCGTACTAAAATTTACTTGGATAACTGTGGTAATTCTAGAGCTAATACATGCAAAACAGAGTTCCGACCAGAGATGGTAGGAACGCTTTTATTAGATCAAAACCAATCGGTGGCGGGTGTTTACACTCGTCCATCGTTTGCTTTGGTGACTCTGAATAACTTTGTGCTGATCGCATGGTCTTATAGCACCGGCGACGCATCTTTCAAATGTCTGCCTTATCAACTGTCGATGGTAGGTTCTGCGCCTACCATGGTTGTAACGGGTAACGGGGAATCAGGGTTCGATTCCGGAGAGGGAGCCTGAGAAACGGCTACCACATCCAAGGAAGGCAGCAGGCGCGCAAATTACCCACTCCCGGCACGGGGAGGTAGTGACGAAAAATAACGATACGGGACTCATCCGAGGCCCCGTAATCGGAATGAGTACACTTTAAATCCTTTAACGAGGATCCATTGGAGGGCAAGTCTGGTGCCAGCAGCCGCGGTAATTCCAGCTCCAATAGCGTATATTAAAGTTGTTGCGGTTAAAAAGCTCGTAGTTGAATCTGTGTGTCACAGTGTCGGTTCATCGCTCGCGGTGTTTAACTGGCATTATGTGGTACGTCCTACCGGTGGGCTTTGCTCTTCACGGGGCGGTCCAACTAATATCCCATCGCGGTGCTCTTCACTGAGTGTCGAGGTGGGCCGGTACGTTTACTTTGAACAAATTAGAGTGCTCAAAGCAGGCTACCTTCGCCTGAATACTGTGTGCATGGAATAATGGAATAGGACCTCGGTTCTATTTTGTTGGTTTTCGGAACCCCGAGGTAATGATTAATAGGGACAGATGGGGGCATTCGTATTGCGACGTTAGAGGTGAAATTCTTGGATCGTCGCAAGACGGACAGAAGCGAAAGCATTTGCCAAAAATGTTTTCATTAATCAAGAACGAAAGTTAGAGGTTCGAAGGCGATCAGATACCGCCCTAGTTCTAACCATAAACGATGCCAGCTAGCGATCCGCCGAAGTTCCTACGATGACTCGGCGGGCAGCTTCCGGGAAACCAAAGCTTTTGGGTTCCGGGGGAAGTATGGTTGCAAAGCTGAAACTTAAAGGAATTGACGGAAGGGCACCACCAGGAGTGGAGCCTGCGGCTTAATTTGACTCAACACGGGAAACCTCACCAGGCCCGGACACCGGAAGGATTGACAGATTGATAGCTCTTTCTTGATTCGGTGGGTGGTGGTGCATGGCCGTTCTTAGTTGGTGGAGCGATTTGTCTGGTTAATTCCGATAACGAACGAGACTCTAGCCTGCTAAATAGACGTAATTATGGTATCTCGAAGGCTCTCGGCTTCTGCCGGTGGGGTTTTTACTACCAACGTACAAACAAATCTTCTTAGAGGGACAGGCGGCTTCTAGCCGCACGAGATTGAGCAATAACAGGTCTGTGATGCCCTTAGATGTTCTGGGCCGCACGCGCGCTACACTGAAGGAATCAGCGTGTGTTCCCTGGCCGAAAGGCCCGGGTAACCCGCTGAACCTCCTTCGTGCTAGGGATTGGGGCTTGCAATTATTCCCCATGAACGAGGAATTCCCAGTAAGCGCGAGTCATAAGCTCGCGTTGATTACGTCCCTGCCCTTTGTACACACCGCCCGTCGCTACTACCGATTGAATGATTTAGTGAGGTCTTCGGACTGGTGCGCGGCAATGTTTCGGCATTGCCGATGATGCCGGGAAGATGACCAAACTTGATTATTTAGAGGAAGTAAAAGTCGTAACAAGGTTTCCGTAGGTGAACCTGCGGAAGGATCATTACAATGTTCCAATATATCTCAAAGAGAGAGGAGAGGAGGAGAGAAAATGAATTCGATTAGTTTGTGGATAAGAATTCATATAAAAAAAAAAGATATTGTTGAGCCCGCCAGATCATTCGTGCGTGATTTACACGGCCAGACGTGTGTACTACACGTATTAGGCCTTTGATCTGCGTTGCGTAGGCCACAACAAATCTTTCAAAGAGAGAGAGATATATGTGTTGTTGGGGTTTGTGATTATGAAGGTGCCCCAACGCACAAAAATATATAAAAATGTACAAAGTTGGGATGTGGTGTGGTGGAGAAGAGTTGGGCCCGACCAGATCATTCGTGCGTGATTTACACGGCAGACGTGTGTACTACACGTATTAGGCCTTTGATCTGCGTTGCGTAGGCCATCTTCCTTCCAAGACACACACGTGTTGGGGTTTGTGTGATTTTATGATAGTGCCCCAACACGGAAAAATAAGCGTACGAGAAGAGTTGGGCCCGACCAGATCATTCGTGCGTGATTTATACACGGCCAGACGCGTATTATATTACACGTATTAGGCCTTTGATCTGCGTTGCGTAGGCCATCTTCTCGATAGAGAGAAAGCCAATGTATTCTTTTTTCTTTCTTTACACACACACACACAGTTGTAGTAGGACAGGGAGGGATGCGAGCGTGCTAATCACGCTTCCTCAAGTCTTCGCTGTGGTGTGTAAAAAAAAAAGAAAAAAAGGAATCGTTGGGAAAGTCCAAAGGACGAAAATATCGGGCAGTCTGAAGATAACTTAATGCTCGTTTACATTGGTATCAAGAGAGACCGGCTTGTGTAGCTCGTTTCAATGCTGTGTCGTTGTCATTGACACCCTACTCTGTTGCGCGCTAGTGGCAGCATGAGCGTGGGACGTATATATATATATGACACCCAGCTAGAGCCGGCCGTGAGTCCGTCCGGTGTAAATAACGACGAAAGGAGAGAGAAACTTTTCGAATCCAGTATCGGGTTGATAATTGTCCAGTTTGAATATCCATATCCCCGTCGTTTTTGGAGGTGATATACTCTCTGTGTTTCTTCGATAGAAGGCTTTTCAATGTTCTATTCGCTCCGACCGTCGAACTTGCAAGAAAACAGTGGTTTTGGATTTGCTCGTACATATATATATGGTTTCGACGGAAATATCTCGTTCTTTAAGGGACAATTATGTCGTTGTACGACGACTCCCGAATCTCCTTCGCGCGCTGGTTGGAGCTCTTCGGGTATCGGCTTGTTCCGAAATATAACACAAAAATGTGGTGGATAGCAAATACACATTATATTATATATGAGAGAATAAAAGGGAAAAATTACCCTGAACGGTGGATCACTTGGCTCGTGGGTCGATGAAGAACGCAGCTAATTGCGCGTCAACGTGTGAACTGCAGGACACATGAACATCGACATTTCGAACGCACATTGCGGTCCACGGATACAATTCCTGGACCACGCCTGGCTGAGGGTCGTTTACGTACTTATAAACTGCTTGCGTTGATGGCACTTGTTGCCTATATACGTACGAGCGAATGATGGGCGCTTCGTCGGCGTTTGTCGCGGTCCTATGAATATTGAGAAATTTTACGTACGTCTAACAGTCTTCGAGAGAGATGGAAATCGTGTTCGAACTAGCGTGAGTGTGGAAGGCGGTGTCGTGTGTCGTATATGTTTTATATACGTCCGCCCGTCTGAAACACCGCTTCGAAGCGGTGACAAAATCTTTTTCGGGACGATTCGTATCCGTAGAACTATCGAGATTTCACTGGTACATTTTCAACGCGCTCCCGACGTCGCCTGAAATGAAACGAGATGGGTTTAACCCACGAAAGCGTACTACACGAGTCTGTCCTATGTGAAGACTGTGTACAGAGATCGAACGAACGCATGAAAGAAATTGAACGAAAGAACACATAACCCGCAAAAATATAGAGTAGAATTGTGACCGTTGCTTCGAATTTGAATTTATATGTATATATATATCATAGCCCCAGGGAGTGGAACCTATGAGTGTGGAAGGATGTCTCTTACCGTTATGTTGCCAGAGGAAAAAAAGTCTCTCTCTTCGTACGACACATTTGTGTACGAATTGTATCGATGGCTATATAGATCCGATGTTGCACATATTCTGAGTAAAGAACACCCCACCCGG
>NW_027476736.1:67500-72500 GCF_051020955.1 Megalopta genalis
TCGCAGCATATTTTGTTATTATATACATGCACAAAAAACACCCATTGGGCGAAAGGGAATCCGGTTTCTATTCCGGAACCCGGCAGCGGAACCGCATACCATTCGGGCCCTCGTAAGAGTGTTCGTCGGGGTAACCCAAAATGACCTGGAGACGCCGTCGGGAGATCCGGGGAGAGTTTTCTTTTCTGTATAAGCGTTCGAGTTCCCTGGAAACCTCTAGCAGGGAGATAGGGTTTGGAACGCGAAGAGCACCGCAGTTGCGGCGGTGTCCGGATCATCCCCTCGGACCTTGAAAATCCAGGAGAGGGCCACGTGGAGGTGTCGCGCCGGTTCGTACCCATATCCGCAGCAGGTCTCCAAGGTAAAGAGCCTCTAGTCGATAGATTAATGTAGGTAAGGGAAGTCGGCAAATTGGATCCGTAACTTCGGGATAAGGATTGGCTCTGAGGAGCGGGGCGTGTCGGGCTTGGTCGGGAAGCGGGTCTGGCTGACGTGCCGGGCCTGGGCGAGGTGAACGGCTCTCGTGGCTGGGATCCGAGCTCGGTCCCGTGCCTTGGCCTCCCGCGGATCTTCCTTGCTGCGAGGCTTCCGTGGCGTTTCCCATCGGTGCGGTCGTCCTCTTCGGCCGCCATTCAACGCTCAGCTCAGAACTGGCACGGACTAGGGGAATCCGACTGTCTAATTAAAACAAAGCATTGCGATGGCCCCCACGGGTGTTGACGCAATGTGATTTCTGCCCAGTGCTCTGAATGTCAACGTGAAGAAATTCAAAAAAGCGCGGGTAAACGGCGGGAGTAACTATGACTCTCTTAAGGTAGCCAAATGCCTCGTCATCTAATTAGTGACGCGCATGAATGGATTAACGAGATTCCCATCTGTCCCTATCTACTGGCGGTGGCGGTCTGTGGCCACCCAGGGTTGAGAGGCGACCCCCGAACTAGTCCTCGCGTAGGTTGTTGCTACTACCGAGTCGATGGATGCGTCGACGATGAAGGCATTTTAGACCGTCAGTGCGTCGTACATGTAGTACTTCGCATAATGGCGAGGCCCGAGATTAAGCATGCGGGCTGTGGCGTGTTCATGTACAGCATTGAATATGCTGTACTACTCCTTAGCGGGGGACTGTTGTCACTTGTGGCTGCAGTCCCCCGCGTCACGTTATGCGGTTTTTCTGGTCTAACTGGAATGCCGCATTTTCGTTGTCTGAACACGCCACGAAGCAACACGCCGTCGGATTGAATGTTGCTGCTGAGTCGATAGGTGCATCGGCGATGAAGGCACTCGAGAGACCGTCAGTGCGTTGTACATGTAGTGCTTCGCATAATGACGAGGCCCGTGATTAAGCAAGCGGGCTGTGGCGTGTTCTTGTGCAGTATTGAACATGCTGCACTACTCCCATCCGGGGGACTGTTGTCACTTGTGGCTTCAGTCCCCCGCGTTACGTTATGCGGTTTTTCTGGTCTGACTGGAATGCCGCATTTTCGTTATCTGAACACGCCA
This sequence comes from Megalopta genalis, assembly GCF_051020955.1. NCBI lineage: Eukaryota > Metazoa > Arthropoda > Insecta > Hymenoptera > Halictidae > Megalopta > Megalopta genalis. The sequence goes on from NW_027476736.1 coordinate 69,001, forward strand.
CAAAGCAACACGCCGACGGAGTGAATGCTGCCGAGTTGACGGATGCATCAGATGCATCGGCGATGAGGGTATTTTGAGACCGCCAGTGCGTTGTACATGTAGTACTTCGCATAATGGCGAGGCCCTTGAACTAAGCATACGGGCTGTGGCGTGTTCATGTACAGCATTGAATATGCTGTACTACTCCCTACCGGGGGACTGTTGTCACTTGTGGCTGCAGTCCCCCGCGTCACGTTGTGCGGTTTTTCTGGTCTGACCGGAATGCCGCATTTTCGTTGTCTGAGCGCGCCACGTAGCAACATGCCGCTGGATCTAGAAATCGGGATGCAACCAATCACCTGGGCAACCCAGGCCGCAAGGGGCAAACGTGCCCTAGCCACACTTGAGCCTCCACGAAAAAGGTACCGCTGGATAGCTCGTGTTCTCAAAACGCAGCGAACCGAACGAAGTGTGGTGGAGAGGAAGAGGCAGCCTCTCCGACTGCTGTCTCCCGCGTGTTTGCCGTGCGTGGCGACCCTTGTCGTCGGAAAAGAGGATCCTGGGATCTGAGGGGGCCCTCTCCTGCGGGTGAGACGTCCCCAACACGTACCTTTGGCCTCTGCTTCGGCTAGATGGGAGGCTGGACGAGAAAAGCAGCCCTGGTCCAGTCAATCGGCTTGGAACGACCATACGCTTCGGCGAGTGGGTTCTGACGGGCGAGGACGCGGGCTGGGTTGAGCAATCGGCCCAGTCAGCAGACTATGTCCGGTGCGTAGCCCTAACCCAGCCTGATGGCGGGTTCCAAAATGTGTGGGTCGGTGGTGGCCGGGGAGCGTACCGGATGAAGGCAAAGATCTAACTATGGGATCTAAATTGAAAGTACAAATTGAACGTTCGAAGTCGGCGGGTCCAGCTCCTACTCGGAGTGAAGCCGTCGCCACAGACGCGGAAGCTACAGCAGCAGCTGTTAGCCCTCCTGCGTCTGCGAAAAAGACAAGGTCCGGGAAGGTGCTGAACATCGCCAATCCTCGTGTGACCTTGGAGAGATGCGTGACACCCACGCGAGCGGTCTCGGTGAAAACTGAGGCCACGGTAGAAGGCGCGCCGGACACCGGTAACGTGGGGACAGCGCCCAAGTCGGGGGACTCCCCCAGCCGCAAGGCTGGGAAGGAGAAACCCAGAAAAATCGAATCAGTCAAAGACACGCTCGTGAAGGTGCAACCGGCACCCGTGCGTGTCGAAGACCCCGAAGGTGGCGGTTGGAAAACCGTCACCAAAAAGTCGAAGCGTGCCAAGCCAGTCGCACCTACTGGCAAGGCCGCAGCAAACCAGGCCAGGAAATCGAAGGGGACGGTTTCCGGGCACAAGGTACGGCCTCTCGATCTCGTGAGAGACGAAGCCTTCAGGCGAGTATCGGAGATACGGACCTTTTGCTTTCGACCCGAGTCGAAAGTCAACAAGGAGTCCGGGTCGAAGATACTAGCAGAAGTCGGAGCACTCAACGAGTTGGTCCAGGAGCTGATTCAACGAAACAGCTTCGTCGAAGGGCAACTCGCCGCGGTCAGGGCGGACCTAAAAGCGCGTCCTGCCGTAATGAGTGCGGCGCGACCTGGGCCGTCCAAGGGAACCCTCCCGAAGACGGTCTCCAATGCCGCGCAGTTGACCTACGCCCAAGTGGCAAAGGTCAACCAGTCAGCGACTCCGGAGGCGAGAAGACCACCGACACAATACGTGGTGCGTATCTTCCCGCCAAAGGATAAAGGACAGAACAGCGATGCTACTAAGAGAGCTGTTCTGTCGATCGTAAAACCTGCGAAGGAGGCGATCCGTGTCAGATCGGTTCGACGCATCCACTCCGGTGGCATCGTCGTCGAAACCGATCGCAAGGAGGACCTAAAAGCCTTCGTAGGCAATAAGAAGCTGGCGAGTGCGGGACTGTCCGTCTCCTTGCCCAGCAAACGGGACCCCGAGGTCCTGATTTATGACATTCCGAAAGGGATGGGCAAGGAGGAAATTGCCTCCAGTCTTTGGAGGCAAAACCTCTCTGAGGCGTCCCAGAAGGATGTGCCTTCGGGTGTTCGGGTCAGTCGCATGGCTGGCAAGACCCCGGAGACAGCCAACTGGGTAGTGGCCGTCAGTCCGCAGATTCGTCGGCGGCTGGCGCAGAGAGGGGACCGGGTGTACCTCGGGTGGAGTTCCTGTCGTGTGCGGGACTTCATACAGGTCACCCGATGCTATAAGTGCCAGCGCTTCGGGCACACGGCGAAGCGCTGCAAATTCAAAGAGGATGTCTGCGGACATTGTGCCGAAAAAGGGCACGGGTATGCGCTCTGTAACAGGAAGAGCAAGCCTCCGGTTTGCTCCAACTGTAAAGACAGAGGGCGACCATCTGAGCATAAGTCGCGAGACCCGGCCTGCGCCTCCTATCAGGAAGCGCTGGTTTTGGAGATGTCTCGCATTAGACAGGAATAATAATTTGAATCTCGAATGGATAGTACAAACGACCGGCGACGCTCGAGAGTCATACGGGTCATGCAGCATAACATGCAGCGGGCCCGAAACGTGACCGACGAAGTCCGGACTGAGATGCATAGGCGAGGGGTAGATGTGTTGCTTGCACAAGAGCCATATAGCTGGCGGGGTACTGTGCCCGGGCTAGGCTTGAGAACGAGGCTGATCACGGCAGGCGAACCGGTGATGGCTGCAATAGCGGTCAGAAACCCGGATCTAACCGTGGTCAAAGTCTCTAACTTGTGCGACACGCATTTGTCCTGTGTCAGCATCTCGGGTTCGTTTGGGAGCTTCTTCCTGATCAGCCAGTACTTTCAATGCTCCGATGACGTTGAATCAGGTCTGGCGCGGTTGGAGAGAGCTCTTTCCGCACTTAAGCATAACCGAGTCATTATCTCTGCCGACGTTAACGCGAAATCAGCCCAGTGGGGCAGCGCGGAGACGGACGTGAGAGGCCGTAAACTCGAAGAGTTTATCGTGAGCCATGGCTTGGTTGTCTTGAACGAGGCTGGAAACGCTCCGACGTTTTCCAGCCCTAGTGGACAGTCATACATCGACGTCACACTATCGACACCTGATATTTGCGACAAGGTGCGAGGTTGGAAGGTCCGCGAGGACCTGACGACCAGCGACCACCGAGTCATAGAGTTTTCTTTGAGTTTTTGCGCCGAGGACGGTGCTGCCGAAATTAGTAGCAACAGCAGCACCAACCGGAACGGATTATTACCAAGGTTCCGACTCCGAAGCGCAAAATGGCCCGAGTTCGACAAGGCGCTGCAGGAAAGTAAGAGGAGTATATCCCCCGATCCATTGAACAATAAGGGGGATGTCGAACATCTAGCACAGGAGATCGAAAGAATGATCGTCCAAGCGTGCGACTCCTCGATGCCAACCAAGCAGTGGCATTCAAAATCCGTCCCATGGTGGACGGCCGACCTGACGAGGCAAAAGAGGCGAGTCTACAAACTTAGACGAGCCTCGCAGAACGCAGCATGTTCAGAGGAGCAGAG
>NW_027476736.1:77500-120000 GCF_051020955.1 Megalopta genalis
TGGTTGTAAAATCTCCATTATCCGAACGAAAGCAATACGCCGTTGGTACTTGGTTATAAAATTTTCATTACAAGATAGAAAGCAATATGCCGCTGGTTATATTAATGTAATCTTATGGAAAGCATTACGCCGCTGGAACTTTGACCATTGCAATAATCGATCGGAAGCTATACACAGCAAGGAATACGAATATTATACCAAGAGATCGAAAACAATACGCTGTTCGGACGTTTTGACTAGCTGTCGCACAGTGCAGACGCGCCGACCCGTCGCTCCGCATTTCGAGCGCAATTTCAGTGGTTTTTCAGTTCAGAAAATTACAGAGAGTGTTTGGTTGTGTTGCAGGAGTCAAACTGAATGATTTGATGCATAAAGTTTAATTAAACTCCCATTACTTTGCCGGGAAACATCGATTATTCCGATCTAGAAAGAGACAGAGACAGTCGATCCGCGTTATGTTAAATATTGCAAGGTTCCCGATTCCACAAAATTATAAAAAGTATACGGCTGTGTAGCAGGGATCAAAACGAGTAATTTCGTGTATAAAGTTTAATTAATATCCCATTAGTTTGCCGGGAAACATCGATTATTCCGATCTAGAAAGAGACAGAGACAGTCGATCCGCGTTATGTTAAATATTTCAAGGTTCCCGATTCCACAAAATTATAAAAAGTATACGGCTGTGTAGCGGGGATCAAAACGAGTAATTTCATGTATAAAGTTTAATTAAACTCCCAATAGTTTGCCGGGAAACATCGATTCTTCCGATCTAGAAAGAGACAGAGACAGTCGATCCGCGTTATGATAAATATTTCGAGGTTCCCGATTCCACAAAATTATAAAAAGTATACGGCTGTGTAGCGGGGATCAGAACGAGTAATTTCATGTATAAAGTTTAATTAAACTCCCAATAGTTTGCCGGGAAACATCGATTCTTCCGATCTAGAAAGAGACAGAGACAGTCGATCCGCGTTATGATAAATATTTCAAGGTTCCCGATTCCACAAAATTATAAAAAGTATACGGCTGTGTAGCGGGGATCAGAACGAGTAATTTCATGTATAAAGTTTAATTAAACTCCCAATAGTTTTCCGGGAAACATCGATTCTTCCGATCTAGAAAGAGACAGAGACAGTCGATCCGCGTTATGATAAATATTTCGAGGTTCCCGATTCCACAAATTTATAAAAAGTTTACGGCTGTGTAGCGGGGATCAGAACGAGTAATTTCATGTATAAAGTTTAATTAAACTCCCAATAGTTTGCCGGGAAACATCGATTCTTCCGATCTAGAAAGAGACAGAGACAGTCGATCCGCGTTATGATAAATATTTCAAGGTTCCCGATTCCACAAAATTATAAAAAGTATACGGCTGTGTAGCGGGGATCAAAACGAGTAATTTCATGTATAAAGTTTAATTAAACTCCCAATAGTTTGCCGGGAAACATCGATTCTTCCGATCTAGAAAGAGACAGAGACAGTCGATCCGCGTTATGATAAATATTTCGAGGTTCCCGATTCCACAAAATTATAAAAAGTATACGGCTGTGTAGCGGGGATCAGAACGAGTAATTTCATGTATAAAGTTTAATTAATCTCCCAATAGTTTGCCGGGAAACATCGATTCTTCCGATCTAGAAAGAGACAGAGACAGTCGATCCGCGTTATGATAAATATTTCGAGGTTCCCGATTCCACAAATTTATAAAAAGTTTACGGCTGTGTAGCGGGGATCAGAACGAGTAATTTCATGTATAAAGTTTAATTAAACTCCCAATAGTTTTCCGGGAAACATCGATTCTTCCGATCTAGAAAGAGACAGAGACAGTCGATCCGCGTTATGATAAATATTTCGAGGTTCCCGATTCCACAAAATTATAAAAAGTATACGGCTGTGTAGCGGGGATCAGAACGAGTAATTTCATGTATAAAGTTTAATTAAACTCCCAATAGTTTGCCGGGAAACATCGATTCTTCCGATCTAGAAAGAGACAGAGACAGTCGATCCGCGTTATGATAAATATTTCGAGGTTCCCGATTCCACAAATTTATAAAAAGTATACGGCTGTGTAGCGGGGATCAAAACGAGTAATTTCATGTATAAAGTTTAATTAAACTCCCAATAGTTTGCCGGGAAACATCGATTCTTCCGATCTAGAAAGAGACAGAGACAGTCGATCCGCGTTATGATAAATATTTCAAGGTTCCCGATTCCACAAAATTATAAAAAGTATACGGCTGTGTAGCGGGGATCAAAACGAGTAATTTCATGTATAAAGTTTAATTAATCTCCCAATAGTTTGCCGGGAAACATCGATTCTTCCGATCTAGAAAGAGACAGAGACAGTCGATCCGCGTTATGATAAATATTTCGAGGTTCCCGATTCCACAAATTTATAAAAAGTTTACGGCTGTGTAGCGGGGATCAGAACGAGTAATTTCATGTATAAAGTTTAATTAAACTCCCAATAGTTTTCCGGGAAACATCGATTCTTCCGATCTAGAAAGAGACAGAGACAGTCGATCCGCGTTATGATAAATATTTCGAGGTTCCCGATTCCACAAAATTATAAAAAGTATACGGCTGTGTAGCGGGGATCAGAACGAGTAATTTCATGTATAAAGTTTAATTAAACTCCCAATAGTTTGCCGGGAAACATCGATTCTTCCGATCTAGAAAGAGACAGAGACAGTCGATCCGCGTTATGATAAATATTTCAAGGTTCCCGATTCCACAAAATTATAAAAAGTATACGGCTGTGTAGCGGGGATCAGAACGAGTAATTTCATGTATAAAGTTTAATTAAACTCCCAATAGTTTTCCGGGAAACATCGATTCTTCCGATCTAGAAAGAGACAGAGACAGTCGATCCGCGTTATGATAAATATTTCGAGGTTCCCGATTCCACAAATTTATAAAAAGTTTACGGCTGTGTAGCGGGGATCAGAACGAGTAATTTCATGTATAAAGTTTAATTAAACTCCCAATAGTTTGCCGGGAAACATCGATTCTTCCGATCTAGAAAGAGACAGAGACAGTCGATCCGCGTTATGATAAATATTTCAAGGTTCCCGATTCCACAAAATTATAAAAAGTATACGGCTGTGTAGCGGGGATCAAAACGAGTAATTTCATGTATAAAGTTTAATTAAACTCCCAATAGTTTGCCGGGAAACATCGATTCTTCCGATCTAGAAAGAGACAGAGACAGTCGATCCGCGTTATGATAAATATTTCGAGGTTCCCGATTCCACAAAATTATAAAAAGTATACGGCTGTGTAGCGGGGATCAGAACGAGTAATTTCATGTATAAAGTTTAATTAATCTCCCAATAGTTTGCCGGGAAACATCGATTCTTCCGATCTAGAAAGAGACAGAGACAGTCGATCCGCGTTATGATAAATATTTCGAGGTTCCCGATTCCACAAATTTATAAAAAGTTTACGGCTGTGTAGCGGGGATCAGAACGAGTAATTTCATGTATAAAGTTTAATTAAACTCCCAATAGTTTTCCGGGAAACATCGATTCTTCCGATCTAGAAAGAGACAGAGACAGTCGATCCGCGTTATGATAAATATTTCGAGGTTCCCGATTCCACAAAATTATAAAAAGTATACGGCTGTGTAGCGGGGATCAGAACGAGTAATTTCATGTATAAAGTTTAATTAAACTCCCAATAGTTTGCCGGGAAACATCGATTCTTCCGATCTAGAAAGAGACAGAGACAGTCGATCCGCGTTATGATAAATATTTCAAGGTTCCCGATTCCACAAAATTATAAAAAGTATACGGCTGTGTAGCGGGGATCAGAACGAGTAATTTCATGTATAAAGTTTAATTAAACTCCCAATAGTTTTCCGGGAAACATCGATTCTTCCGATCTAGAAAGAGACAGAGACAGTCGATCCGCGTTATGATAAATATTTCGAGGTTCCCGATTCCACAAATTTATAAAAAGTTTACGGCTGTGTAGCGGGGATCAGAACGAGTAATTTCATGTATAAAGTTTAATTAAACTCCCAATAGTTTTCCGGGAAACATCGATTCTTCCGATCTAGAAAGAGACAGAGACAGTCGATCCGCGTTATGATAAATATTTCGAGGTTCCCGATTCCACAAAATTATAAAAAGTATACGGCTGTGTAGCGGGGATCAGAACGAGTAATTTCATGTATAAAGTTTAATTAAACTCCCAATAGTTTGCCGGGAAACATCGATTCTTCCGATCTAGAAAGAGACAGAGACAGTCGATCCGCGTTATGATAAATATTTCAAGGTTCCCGATTCCACAAAATTATAAAAAGTATACGGCTGTGTAGCGGGGATCAGAACGAGTAATTTCATGTATAAAGTTTAATTAAACTCCCAATAGTTTTCCGGGAAACATCGATTCTTCCGATCTAGAAAGAGACAGAGACAGTCGATCCGCGTTATGATAAATATTTCGAGGTTCCCGATTCCACAAATTTATAAAAAGTTTACGGCTGTGTAGCGGGGATCAGAACGAGTAATTTCATGTATAAAGTTTAATTAAACTCCCAATAGTTTGCCGGGAAACATCGATTCTTCCGATCTAGAAAGAGACAGAGACAGTCGATCCGCGTTATGATAAATATTTCAAGGTTCCCGATTCCACAAAATTATAAAAAGTATACGGCTGTGTAGCGGGGATCAAAACGAGTAATTTCATGTATAAAGTTTAATTAATCTCCCAATAGTTTGCCGGGAAACATCGATTCTTCCGATCTAGAAAGAGACAGAGACAGTCGATCCGCGTTATGATAAATATTTCGAGGTTCCCGATTCCACAAATTTATAAAAAGTTTACGGCTGTGTAGCGGGGATCAGAACGAGTAATTTCATGTATAAAGTTTAATTAAACTCCCAATAGTTTGCCGGGAAACATCGATTCTTCCGATCTAGAAAGAGACAGAGACAGTCGATCCGCGTTATGATAAATATTTCAAGGTTCCCGATTCCACAAAATTATAAAAAGTATACGGCTGTGTAGCGGGGATCAAAACGAGTAATTTCATGTATAAAGTTTAATTAAACTTCCAATAGTTTGTCGGGAAACATCGATAGTTCGATCGCGCGAGAGAGACAGAGAAACGAACAGACTTCTTTTCGATTTACGGCTAAAATAAATTTTTCTAATTTTTTTCAATAACATATTCTTGCTTAGATAACTTTTTTACATAGGGATTAAGCATTTAGAACGATACATTGTTTAAAATAAGGGCACTTTACTCTTGACATTTTACGGTTTTTTCAATTTTCTGAAAAATCCTATCATTAGATTTTTTTAAAAATACGATATTCTTGCTTAACTAACGTTTCTACATAGGGATTAAGCATTTAGAACGAAATCTAATGTCAGAAAATGGCACTTTACTCTTGACATTTTTCGGTTTTTTCAATTTTCTGGGAAATCCTATCATTAGATTTTTTTAAAAATACGATATTCTTGCTTAACTAACGTTTCTACATAGGGATTAAGCATTTAGAACGAAATCTAATGTAGGAAAATGGTACTTTACTCTTGATCGGTACGTTGGGACTTTGAAAATATTCGGGCGTTCCAATCGCTCGTCTGTTGCATCATAGCGCGTCTCGGCGCAATCGACCGATTCGCTCGATCCATTATTTTCGATTTACGGCTAAAATAAATTTTTCTAATTTTTTTCAATAACATATTCCTGCTAAAATAACTTTTTTACATAGGGATTAAGCATTTAGAACGATACATTGTTTAAAATAAGGGCACTTTACTCTTGACATTTTACGGTTTTTTCAATTTTCTGAAAAATCCTATCATTAGATTTTTTTAAAAATACGATATTCTTGCTTAACTAACGTTTCTACATAGGGATTAAGCATTTAGAACGAAATCTAATGTCAGAAAATGGCACTTTACTCTTGACATTTTTCGGTTTTTTCAATTTTCTGGGAAATCCTATCATTAGATTTTTTTAAAAATACGATATTCTTGCTTAACTAACGTTTTTACATAGGGATTAAGCATTTAGAACGAAATCTAATGTAGGAAAATGGTACTTTACCCTTGATCGGTACGTTGGGACTTTGAAAATATTCGGGCGTTCCAATCGCTCGTCTGTTGCATCATAGCGCGTCTCGGCGCAATCGACCGATTCGCTCGATCCATTATTTTCGATTTACGGCTAAAATAAATTTTTCTAATTTTTTTCAATAACATATTCCTGCTTAAATAACTTTTTTACATAGGGATTAAGCATTTAGAACGATACATTGTTTAAAATAAGGGCACTTTACTCTTGACATTTTACGGTTTTTTCAATTTTCTGAAAAATCCTATCATTAGATTTTTTTAAAAATACGATATTCTTGCTTAACTAACGTTTCTACATAGGGATTAAGCATTTAGAACGAAATCTAATGTCAGAAAATGGCACTTTACTCTTGACATTTTTCGGTTTTTTCAATTTTCTGGAAAATCCTATCATTAGATTTTTTTAAAAATACGATATTCTTGCTTAACTAACGTTTTTACATAGGGATTAAGCATTTAGAACGAAATCTAATGTAGGAAAATGGTACTTTACTCTTGATCGGTACGTTGGGACTTTGAAAATATTCGGGCGTACGCGGCGCGCTCGGCGCTTCGAACAGCTCCGGTGTCCCCATTATTTTCGATTTACGGCTAAAATAAATTTTTCTAATTTTTTTCAATAACATATTCCTGCTAAAATAACTTTTTTACATAGGGATTAAGCATTTAGAACGATACATTGTTTAAAATAAGGGCACTTTACTCTTGACATTTTACGGTTTTTTCAATTTTCTGAAAAATCCTATCATTAGATTTTTTTAAAAATACGATATTCTTGCTTAACTAACGTTTCTACATAGGGATTAAGCATTTAGAACGAAATCTAATGTCAGAAAATGGCACTTTACTCTTGACATTTTTCGGTTTTTTCAATTTTCTGGAAAATCCTATCATTAGATTTTTTTAAAAATACGATATTCTTGCTTAACTAACGTTTTTACATAGGGATTAAGCATTTAGAACGAAATCTAATGTAGGAAAATGGTACTTTACTCTTGATCGGTACGTTGGGACTTTGAAAATATTCGGGGGTTCCAATCGCTCGTCTGTTGCATCATAGCGCGTCTCGGCGCAATCGACCGATTCGCTCGATCCATTATTTTCGATTTACGGCTAAAATAAATTTTTCTAATTTTTTTCAATAACATATTCCTGCTTAAATAACTTTTTTACATAGGGATTAAGCATTTAGAACGATACATTGTTTAAAATAAGGGCACTTTACTCTTGACATTTTACGGTTTTTTCAATTTTCTGAAAAATCCTATCATTAGATTTTTTTAAAAATACGATATTCTTGCTTAACTAACGTTTCTACATAGGGATTAAGCATTTAGAACGAAATCTAATGTCAGAAAATGGCACTTTACTCTTGACATTTTTCGGTTTTTTCAATTTTCTGGGAAATCCTATCATTAGATTTTTTTAAAAATACGATATTCTTGCTTAACTAACGTTTTTACATAGGGATTAAGCATTTAGAACGAAATCTAATGTAGGAAAATGGTACTTTACTCTTGATCGGTACGTTGGGACTTTGAAAATATTCGGGCGTTCCAATCGCTCGTCTGTTGCATCATAGCGCGTCTCGGCGCAATCGACCGATTCGCTCGATCCATTATTTTCGATTTACGGCTAAAATAAATTTTTCTAATTTTTTTCAATAACATATTCCTGCTTAAATAACTTTTTTACATAGGGATTAAGCATTTAGAACGATACATTGTTTAAAATAAGGGCACTTTACTCTTGACATTTTACGGTTTTTTCAATTTTCTGAAAAATCCTATCATTAGATTTTTTTAAAAATACGATATTCTTGCTTAACTAACGTTTCTACATAGGGATTAAGCATTTAGAACGAAATCTAATGTCAGAAAATGGCACTTTACTCTTGACATTTTTCGGTTTTTTCAATTTTCTGGAAAATCCTATCATTAGATTTTTTTAAAAATACGATATTCTTGCTTAACTAACGTTTTTACATAGGGATTAAGCATTTAGAACGAAATCTAATGTAGGAAAATGGTACTTTACTCTTGATCGGTACGTTGGGACTTTGAAAATATTCGGGCGTACGCGGCGCGCTCGGCGCTTCGAACAGCTCCGGTGTCCCCATTATTTTCGATTTACGGCTAAAATAAATTTTTCTAATTTTTTTCAATAACATATTCCTGCTAAAATAACTTTTTTACATAGGGATTAAGCATTTAGAACGATACATTGTTTAAAATAAGGGCACTTTACTCTTGACATTTTACGGTTTTTTCAATTTTCTGAAAAATCCTATCATTAGATTTTTTTAAAAATACGATATTCTTGCTTAACTAACGTTTCTACATAGGGATTAAGCATTTAGAACGAAATCTAATGTCAGAAAATGGCACTTTACTCTTGACATTTTTCGGTTTTTTCAATTTTCTGGAAAATCCTATCATTAGATTTTTTTAAAAATACGATATTCTTGCTTAACTAACGTTTTTACATAGGGATTAAGCATTTAGAACGAAATCTAATGTAGGAAAATGGTACTTTACTCTTGATCGGTACGTTGGGACTTTGAAAATATTCGGGGGTTCCAATCGCTCGTCTGTTGCATCATAGCGCGTCTCGGCGCAATCGACCGATTCGCTCGATCCATTATTTTCGATTTACGGCTAAAATAAATTTTTCTAATTTTTTTCAATAACATATTCCTGCTTAAATAACTTTTTTACATAGGGATTAAGCATTTAGAACGATACATTGTTTAAAATAAGGGCACTTTACTCTTGACATTTTACGGTTTTTTCAATTTTCTGAAAAATCCTATCATTAGATTTTTTTAAAAATACGATATTCTTGCTTAACTAACGTTTCTACATAGGGATTAAGCATTTAGAACGAAATCTAATGTCAGAAAATGGCACTTTACTCTTGACATTTTTCGGTTTTTTCAATTTTCTGGGAAATCCTATCATTAGATTTTTTTAAAAATACGATATTCTTGCTTAACTAACGTTTTTACATAGGGATTAAGCATTTAGAACGAAATCTAATGTAGGAAAATGGTACTTTACTCTTGATCGGTACGTTGGGACTTTGAAAATATTCGGGCGTTCCAATCGCTCGTCTGTTGCATCATAGCGCGTCTCGGCGCAATCGACCGATTCGCTCGATCCATTATTTTCGATTTACGGCTAAAATAAATTTTTCTAATTTTTTTCAATAACATATTCCTGCTTAAATAACTTTTTTACATAGGGATTAAGCATTTAGAACGATACATTGTTTAAAATAAGGGCACTTTACTCTTGACATTTTACGGTTTTTTCAATTTTCTGAAAAATCCTATCATTAGATTTTTTTAAAAATACGATATTCTTGCTTAACTAACGTTTCTACATAGGGATTAAGCATTTAGAACGAAATCTAATGTCAGAAAATGGCACTTTACTCTTGACATTTTTCGGTTTTTTCAATTTTCTGGGAAATCCTATCATTAGATTTTTTTAAAAATACGATATTCTTGCTTAACTAACGTTTTTACATAGGGATTAAGCATTTAGAACGAAATCTAATGTAGGAAAATGGTACTTTACTCTTGATCGGTACGTTGGGACTTTGAAAATATTCGGGCGTTCCAATCGCTCGTCTGTTGCATCATAGCGCGTCTCGGCGCAATCGACCGATTCGCTCGATCCATTATTTTCGATTTACGGCTAAAATAAATTTTTCTAATTTTTTTCAATAACATATTCCTGCTAAAATAACTTTTTTACATAGGGATTAAGCATTTAGAACGATACATTGTTTAAAATAAGGGCACTTTACTCTTGACATTTTACGGTTTTTTCAATTTTCTGAAAAATCCTATCATTAGATTTTTTTAAAAATACGATATTCTTGCTTAACTAACGTTTCTACATAGGGATTAAGCATTTAGAACGAAATCTAATGTCAGAAAATGGCACTTTACTCTTGACATTTTTCGGTTTTTTCAATTTTCTGGGAAATCCTATCATTAGATTTTTTTAAAAATACGATATTCTTGCTTAACTAACGTTTTTACATAGGGATTAAGCATTTAGAACGAAATCTAATGTAGGAAAATGGTACTTTACCCTTGATCGGTACGTTGGGACTTTGAAAATATTCGGGCGTTCCAATCGCTCGTCTGTTGCATCATAGCGCGTCTCGGCGCAATCGACCGATTCGCTCGATCCATTATTTTCGATTTACGGCTAAAATAAATTTTTCTAATTTTTTTCAATAACATATTCCTGCTTAAATAACTTTTTTACATAGGGATTAAGCATTTAGAACGATACATTGTTTAAAATAAGGGCACTTTACTCTTGACATTTTACGGTTTTTTCAATTTTCTGAAAAATCCTATCATTAGATTTTTTTAAAAATACGATATTCTTGCTTAACTAACGTTTCTACATAGGGATTAAGCATTTAGAACGAAATCTAATGTCAGAAAATGGCACTTTACTCTTGACATTTTTCGGTTTTTTCAATTTTCTGGAAAATCCTATCATTAGATTTTTTTAAAAATACGATATTCTTGCTTAACTAACGTTTTTACATAGGGATTAAGCATTTAGAACGAAATCTAATGTAGGAAAATGGTACTTTACTCTTGATCGGTACGTTGGGACTTTGAAAATATTCGGGCGTTCCAATCGCTCGTCTGTTGCATCATAGCGCGTCTCGGCGCAATCGACCGATTCGCTCGATCCATTATTTTCGATTTACGGCTAAAATAAATTTTTCTAATTTTTTTCAATAACATATTCCTGCTTAAATAACTTTTTTACATAGGGATTAAGCATTTAGAACGATACATTGTTTAAAGTAAGGGCACTTTACTCTTGACATTTTACGGTTTTTTCAATTTTCTGAAAAATCCTATCATTAGATTTTTTTAAAAATACGATATTCTTGCTTAACTAACGTTTCTACATAGGGATTAAGCATTTAGAACGAAATCTAATGTCAGAAAATGGCACTTTACTCTTGACATTTTTCGGTTTTTTCAATTTTCTGGGAAATCCTATCATTAGATTTTTTTAAAAATACGATATTCTTGCTTAACTAACGTTTTTACATAGGGATTAAGCATTTAGAACGAAATCTAATGTAGGAAAATGGTACTTTACTCTTGATCGGTACGTTGGGACTTTGAAAATATTCGGGCGTTCCAATCGCTCGTCTGTTGCATCATAGCGCGTCTCGGCGCAATCGACCGATTCGCTCGATCCATTATTTTCGATTTACGGCTAAAATAAATTTTTCTAATTTTTTTCAATAACATATTCCTGCTTAAATAACTTTTTTACATAGGGATTAAGCATTTAGAACGATACATTGTTTAAAATAAGGGCACTTTACTCTTGACATTTTACGGTTTTTTCAATTTTCTGAAAAATCCTATCATTAGATTTTTTTAAAAATACGATATTCTTGCTTAACTAACGTTTCTACATAGGGATTAAGCATTTAGAACGAAATCTAATGTAGGAAAATGGTACTTTACTCTT
The DNA here is from genome assembly GCF_051020955.1 of Megalopta genalis. NCBI lineage: Eukaryota > Metazoa > Arthropoda > Insecta > Hymenoptera > Halictidae > Megalopta > Megalopta genalis. The sequence continues at coordinate 89,122 of NW_027476736.1, forward strand.
GATCGGTACGTTGGGACTTTGAAAATATTCGGGCGTTCCAATCGCTCGTCTGTTGCATCATAGCGCGTCTCGGCGCAATCGACCGATTCGCTCGATCCATTATTTTCGATTTACGGCTAAAATAAATTTTTCTAATTTTTTTCAATAACATATTCCTGCTTAAATAACTTTTTTACATAGGGATTAAGCATTTAGAACGATACATTGTTTAAAGTAAGGGCACTTTACTCTTGACATTTTACGGTTTTTTCAATTTTCTGAAAAATCCTATCATTAGATTTTTTTAAAAATACGATATTCTTGCTTAACTAACGTTTCTACATAGGGATTAAGCATTTAGAACGAAATCTAATGTCAGAAAATGGCACTTTACTCTTGACATTTTTCGGTTTTTTCAATTTTCTGGAAAATCCTATCATTAGATTTTTTTAAAAATACGATATTCTTGCTTAACTAACGTTTCTACATAGGGATTAAGCATTTAGAACGAAATCTAATGTCAGAAAATGGCACTTTACTCTTGACATTTTTCGGTTTTTTCAATTTTCTGGGAAATCCTATCATTAGATTTTTTTAAAAACACGATATTCTTGCTTAACTAACGTTTTTACATAGGGATTAAGCATTTAGAACGAAATCTAATGTAGGAAAATGGCACTTTACTCTTGACATTTTTCGGTTTTTTCAATTTTCTGGAAAATCCTATCATTAGATTTTTTTAAAAATACGATATTCTTGCTTAACTAACGTTTTTACATAGGGATTAAGCATTTAGAACGAAATCTAATGTAGGAAAATGGCACTTTACTCTTGACATTTTTCGGTTTTTTCAATTTTCTGGAAAATCCTATCATTAGATTTTTTTAAAAATACGATATTCTTGCTTAACTAACGTTTTTACATAGGGATTAAGCATTTAGAACGAAATCTAATGTAGGAAAATGGTACTTTACTCTTGATCGGTACGTTGGGACTTTGAAAATATTCGGGCGTACGTGGCGCGCTCGGCGCTTCGAACAGCTCCGGTGTCCCCATTATTTTCGATTTACGGCTAAAATAAATTTTTCTAATTTTTTTCAATAACATATTCTTGCTTAGATAACTTTTTTACATAGGGATTAAGCATTTAGAACGATACATTGTTTAAAATAAGGGCACTTTACTCTTGACATTTTACGGTTTTTTCAATTTTCTGAAAAATCCTATCATTAGATTTTTTTAAAAATACGATATTCTTGCTTAACTAACGTTTCTACATAGGGATTAAGCATTTAGAACGAAATCTAATGTCAGAAAATGGCACTTTACTCTTGACATTTTTCGGTTTTTTCAATTTTCTGGGAAATCCTATCATTAGATTTTTTTAAAAATACGATATTCTTGCTTAACTAACGTTTCTACATAGGGATTAAGCATTTAGAACGAAATCTAATGTAGGAAAATGGTACTTTACTCTTGATCGGTACGTTGGGACTTTGAAAATATTCGGGCGTTCCAATCGCTCGTCTGTTGCATCATAGCGCGTCTCGGCGCAATCGACCGATTCGCTCGATCCATTATTTTCGATTTACGGCTAAAATAAATTTTTCTAATTTTTTTCAATAACATATTCCTGCTAAAATAACTTTTTTACATAGGGATTAAGCATTTAGAACGATACATTGTTTAAAATAAGGGCACTTTACTCTTGACATTTTACGGTTTTTTCAATTTTCTGAAAAATCCTATCATTAGATTTTTTTAAAAATACGATATTCTTGCTTAACTAACGTTTCTACATAGGGATTAAGCATTTAGAACGAAATCTAATGTCAGAAAATGGCACTTTACTCTTGACATTTTTCGGTTTTTTCAATTTTCTGGGAAATCCTATCATTAGATTTTTTTAAAAATACGATATTCTTGCTTAACTAACGTTTTTACATAGGGATTAAGCATTTAGAACGAAATCTAATGTAGGAAAATGGTACTTTACTCTTGATCGGTACGTTGGGACTTTGAAAATATTCGGGCGTTCCAATCGCTCGTCTGTTGCATCATAGCGCGTCTCGGCGCAATCGACCGATTCGCTCGATCCATTATTTTCGATTTACGGCTAAAATAAATTTTTCTAATTTTTTTCAATAACATATTCCTGCTTAAATAACTTTTTTACATAGGGATTAAGCATTTAGAACGATACATTGTTTAAAATAAGGGCACTTTACTCTTGACATTTTACGGTTTTTTCAATTTTCTGAAAAATCCTATCATTAGATTTTTTTAAAAATACGATATTCTTGCTTAACTAACGTTTCTACATAGGGATTAAGCATTTAGAACGAAATCTAATGTCAGAAAATGGCACTTTACTCTTGACATTTTTCGGTTTTTTCAATTTTCTGGAAAATCCTATCATTAGATTTTTTTAAAAATACGATATTCTTGCTTAACTAACGTTTTTACATAGGGATTAAGCATTTAGAACGAAATCTAATGTAGGAAAATGGTACTTTACTCTTGATCGGTACGTTGGGACTTTGAAAATATTCGGGCGTACGTGGCGCGCTCGGCGCTTCGAACAGCTCCGGTGTCCCCATTATTTTCGATTTACGGCTAAAATAAATTTTTCTAATTTTTTTCAATAACATATTCTTGCTTAGATAACTTTTTTACATAGGGATTAAGCATTTAGAACGATACATTGTTTAAAATAAGGGCACTTTACTCTTGACATTTTACGGTTTTTTCAATTTTCTGAAAAATCCTATCATTAGATTTTTTTAAAAATACGATATTCTTGCTTAACTAACGTTTCTACATAGGGATTAAGCATTTAGAACGAAATCTAATGTCAGAAAATGGCACTTTACTCTTGACATTTTTCGGTTTTTTCAATTTTCTGGAAAATCCTATCATTAGATTTTTTTAAAAATACGATATTCTTGCTTAACTAACGTTTTTACATAGGGATTAAGCATTTAGAACGAAATCTAATGTAGGAAAATGGTACTTTACTCTTGATCGGTACGTTGGGACTTTGAAAATATTCGGGGGTTCCAATCGCTCGTCTGTTGCATCATAGCGCGTCTCGGCGCAATCGACCGATTCGCTCGATCCATTATTTTCGATTTACGGCTAAAATAAATTTTTCTAATTTTTTTCAATAACATATTCCTGCTTAAATAACTTTTTTACATAGGGATTAAGCATTTAGAACGATACATTGTTTAAAATAAGGGCACTTTACTCTTGACATTTTACGGTTTTTTCAATTTTCTGAAAAATCCTATCATTAGATTTTTTTAAAAATACGATATTCTTGCTTAACTAACGTTTCTACATAGGGATTAAGCATTTAGAACGAAATCTAATGTCAGAAAATGGCACTTTACTCTTGACATTTTTCGGTTTTTTCAATTTTCTGGGAAATCCTATCATTAGATTTTTTTAAAAATACGATATTCTTGCTTAACTAACGTTTTTACATAGGGATTAAGCATTTAGAACGAAATCTAATGTAGGAAAATGGTACTTTACTCTTGATCGGTACGTTGGGACTTTGAAAATATTCGGGCGTTCCAATCGCTCGTCTGTTGCATCATAGCGCGTCTCGGCGCAATCGACCGATTCGCTCGATCCATTATTTTCGATTTACGGCTAAAATAAATTTTTCTAATTTTTTTCAATAACATATTCCTGCTTAAATAACTTTTTTACATAGGGATTAAGCATTTAGAACGATACATTGTTTAAAATAAGGGCACTTTACTCTTGACATTTTACGGTTTTTTCAATTTTCTGAAAAATCCTATCATTAGATTTTTTTAAAAATACGATATTCTTGCTTAACTAACGTTTCTACATAGGGATTAAGCATTTAGAACGAAATCTAATGTCAGAAAATGGCACTTTACTCTTGACATTTTTCGGTTTTTTCAATTTTCTGGGAAATCCTATCATTAGATTTTTTTAAAAATACGATATTCTTGCTTAACTAACGTTTTTACATAGGGATTAAGCATTTAGAACGAAATCTAATGTAGGAAAATGGTACTTTACTCTTGATCGGTACGTTGGGACTTTGAAAATATTCGGGCGTTCCAATCGCTCGTCTGTTGCATCATAGCGCGTCTCGGCGCAATCGACCGATTCGCTCGATCCATTATTTTCGATTTACGGCTAAAATAAATTTTTCTAATTTTTTTCAATAACATATTCCTGCTAAAATAACTTTTTTACATAGGGATTAAGCATTTAGAACGATACATTGTTTAAAATAAGGGCACTTTACTCTTGACATTTTACGGTTTTTTCAATTTTCTGAAAAATCCTATCATTAGATTTTTTTAAAAATACGATATTCTTGCTTAACTAACGTTTCTACATAGGGATTAAGCATTTAGAACGAAATCTAATGTCAGAAAATGGCACTTTACTCTTGACATTTTTCGGTTTTTTCAATTTTCTGGAAAATCCTATCATTAGATTTTTTTAAAAATACGATATTCTTGCTTAACTAACGTTTTTACATAGGGATTAAGCATTTAGAACGAAATCTAATGTAGGAAAATGGTACTTTACTCTTGATCGGTACGTTGGGACTTTGAAAATATTCGGGCGTACGCGGCGCGCTCGGCGCTTCGAACAGCTCCGGTGTCCCCATTATTTTCGATTTACGGCTAAAATAAATTTTTCTAATTTTTTTCAATAACATATTCCTGCTAAAATAACTTTTTTACATAGGGATTAAGCATTTAGAACGATACATTGTTTAAAATAAGGGCACTTTACTCTTGACATTTTACGGTTTTTTCAATTTTCTGAAAAATCCTATCATTAGATTTTTTTAAAAATACGATATTCTTGCTTAACTAACGTTTCTACATAGGGATTAAGCATTTAGAACGAAATCTAATGTCAGAAAATGGCACTTTACTCTTGACATTTTTCGGTTTTTTCAATTTTCTGGAAAATCCTATCATTAGATTTTTTTAAAAATACGATATTCTTGCTTAACTAACGTTTTTACATAGGGATTAAGCATTTAGAACGAAATCTAATGTAGGAAAATGGTACTTTACTCTTGATCGGTACGTTGGGACTTTGAAAATATTCGGGGGTTCCAATCGCTCGTCTGTTGCATCATAGCGCGTCTCGGCGCAATCGACCGATTCGCTCGATCCATTATTTTCGATTTACGGCTAAAATAAATTTTTCTAATTTTTTTCAATAACATATTCCTGCTTAAATAACTTTTTTACATAGGGATTAAGCATTTAGAACGATACATTGTTTAAAATAAGGGCACTTTACTCTTGACATTTTACGGTTTTTTCAATTTTCTGAAAAATCCTATCATTAGATTTTTTTAAAAATACGATATTCTTGCTTAACTAACGTTTCTACATAGGGATTAAGCATTTAGAACGAAATCTAATGTCAGAAAATGGCACTTTACTCTTGACATTTTTCGGTTTTTTCAATTTTCTGGGAAATCCTATCATTAGATTTTTTTAAAAATACGATATTCTTGCTTAACTAACGTTTTTACATAGGGATTAAGCATTTAGAACGAAATCTAATGTAGGAAAATGGTACTTTACTCTTGATCGGTACGTTGGGACTTTGAAAATATTCGGGCGTTCCAATCGCTCGTCTGTTGCATCATAGCGCGTCTCGGCGCAATCGACCGATTCGCTCGATCCATTATTTTCGATTTACGGCTAAAATAAATTTTTCTAATTTTTTTCAATAACATATTCCTGCTTAAATAACTTTTTTACATAGGGATTAAGCATTTAGAACGATACATTGTTTAAAATAAGGGCACTTTACTCTTGACATTTTACGGTTTTTTCAATTTTCTGAAAAATCCTATCATTAGATTTTTTTAAAAATACGATATTCTTGCTTAACTAACGTTTCTACATAGGGATTAAGCATTTAGAACGAAATCTAATGTCAGAAAATGGCACTTTACTCTTGACATTTTTCGGTTTTTTCAATTTTCTGGAAAATCCTATCATTAGATTTTTTTAAAAATACGATATTCTTGCTTAACTAACGTTTTTACATAGGGATTAAGCATTTAGAACGAAATCTAATGTAGGAAAATGGTACTTTACTCTTGATCGGTACGTTGGGACTTTGAAAATATTCGGGCGTACGCGGCGCGCTCGGCGCTTCGAACAGCTCCGGTGTCCCCATTATTTTCGATTTACGGCTAAAATAAATTTTTCTAATTTTTTTCAATAACATATTCCTGCTTAAATAACTTTTTTACATAGGGATTAAGCATTTAGAACGATACATTGTTTAAAATAAGGGCACTTTACTCTTGACATTTTACGGTTTTTTCAATTTTCTGAAAAATCCTATCATTAGATTTTTTTAAAAATACGATATTCTTGCTTAACTAACGTTTCTACATAGGGATTAAGCATTTAGAACGAAATCTAATGTCAGAAAATGGCACTTTACTCTTGACATTTTTCGGTTTTTTCAATTTTCTGGGAAATCCTATCATTAGATTTTTTTAAAAATACGATATTCTTGCTTAACTAACGTTTTTACATAGGGATTAAGCATTTAGAACGAAATCTAATGTAGGAAAATGGTACTTTACTCTTGATCGGTACGTTGGGACTTTGAAAATATTCGGGCGTACGCGGCGCGCTCGGCGCTTCGAACAGCTCCGGTGTCCCCATTATTTTCGATTTACGGCTAAAATAAATTTTTCTAATTTTTTTCAATAACATATTCCTGCTAAAATAACTTTTTTACATAGGGATTATGCATTTAGAACGATACATTGTTTAAAATAAGGGCACTTTACTCTTGACATTTTACGGTTTTTTCAATTTTCTGAAAAATCCTATCATTAGATTTTTTTAAAAATACGATATTCTTGCTTAACTAACGTTTCTACATAGGGATTAAGCATTTAGAACGAAATCTAATGTCAGAAAATGGCACTTTACTCTTGACATTTTTCGGTTTTTTCAATTTTCTGGAAAATCCTATCATTAGATTTTTTTAAAAATACGATATTCTTGCTTAACTAACGTTTTTACATAGGGATTAAGCATTTAGAACGAAATCTAATGTAGGAAAATGGTACTTTACTCTTGATCGGTACGTTGGGACTTTGAAAATATTCGGGCGTACGTGGCGCGCTCGGCGCTTCGAACAGCTCCGGTGTCCCCATTATTTTCGATTTACGGCTAAAATAAATTTTTCTAATTTTTTTCAATAACATATTCCTGCTAAAATAACTTTTTTACATAGGGATTAAGCATTTAGAACGATACATTGTTTAAAATAAGGGCACTTTACTCTTGACATTTTACGGTTTTTTCAATTTTCTGAAAAATCCTATCATTAGATTTTTTTAAAAATACGATATTCTTGCTTAACTAACGTTTCTACATAGGGATTAAGCATTTAGAACGAAATCTAATGTCAGAAAATGGCACTTTACTCTTGACATTTTTCGGTTTTTTCAATTTTCTGGAAAATCCTATCATTAGATTTTTTTAAAAATACGATATTCTTGCTTAACTAACGTTTTTACATAGGGATTAAGCATTTAGAACGAAATCTAATGTAGGAAAATGGTACTTTACTCTTGTTCGGTACGTTGGGACTTTGAAAATATTCGGGCGTTCCAATCGCTCGTCTGTTGCATCATAGCGCGTCTCGGCGCAATCGACCGATTCGCTCGATCCATTATTTTCGATTTACGGCTAAAATAAATTTTTCTAATTTTTTTCAATAACATATTCCTGCTTAAATAACTTTTTTACATAGGGATTAAGCATTTAGAACGATACATTGTTTAAAATAAGGGCACTTTACTCTTGACATTTTACGGTTTTTTCAATTTTCTGAAAAATCCTATCATTAGATTTTTTTAAAAATACGATATTCTTGCTTAACTAACGTTTCTACATAGGGATTAAGCATTTAGAACGAAATCTAATGTCAGAAAATGGCACTTTACTCTTGACATTTTTCGGTTTTTTCAATTTTCTGGAAAATCCTATCATTAGATTTTTTTAAAAATACGATATTCTTGCTTAACTAACGTTTTTACATAGGGATTAAGCATTTAGAACGAAATCTAATGTAGGAAAATGGTACTTTACTCTTGATCGGTACGTTGGGACTTTGAAAATATTCGGGCGTACGCGGCGCGCTCGGCGCTTCGAACAGCTCCGGTGTCCCCATTATTTTCGATTTACGGCTAAAATAAATTTTTCTAATTTTTTTCAATGACATATTCCTGCTAAAATAACTTTTTTACATAGGGATTAAGCATTTAGAACGATACATTGTTTAAAATAAGGGCACTTTACTCTTGACATTTTACGGTTTTTTCAATTTTCTGAAAAATCCTATCATTAGATTTTTTTAAAAATACGATATTCTTGCTTAACTAACGTTTCTACATAGGGATTAAGCATTTAGAACGAAATCTAATGTCAGAAAATGGCACTTTACTCTTGACATTTTTCGGTTTTTTCAATTTTCTGGAAAATCCTATCATTAGATTTTTTTAAAAATACGATATTCTTGCTTAACTAACGTTTTTACATAGGGATTAAGCATTTAGAACGAAATCTAATGTAGGAAAATGGTACTTTACTCTTGATCGGTACGTTGGGACTTTGAAAATATTCGGGCGTACGCGGCGCGCTCGGCGCTTCGAACAGCTCCGGTGTCCCCATTATTTTCGATTTACGGCTAAAATAAATTTTTCTAATTTTTTTCAATAACATATTCCTGCTAAAATAACTTTTTTACATAGGGATTAAGCATTTAGAACGATACATTGTTTAAAATAAGGGCACTTTACTCTTGACATTTTACGGTTTTTTCAATTTTCTGAAAAATCCTATCATTAGATTTTTTTAAAAATACGATATTCTTGCTTAACTAACGTTTCTACATAGGGATTAAGCATTTAGAACGAAATCTAATGTCAGAAAATGGCACTTTACTCTTGACATTTTTCGGTTTTTTCAATTTTCTGGAAAATCCTATCATTAGATTTTTTTAAAAATACGATATTCTTGCTTAACTAACGTTTTTACATAGGGATTAAGCATTTAGAACGAAATCTAATGTAGGAAAATGGTACTTTACTCTTGATCGGTACGTTGGGACTTTGAAAATATTCGGGCGTACGTGGCGCGCTCGGCGCTTCGAACAGCTCCGGTGTCCCCATTATTTTCGATTTACGGCTAAAATAAATTTTTCTAATTTTTTTCAATAACATATTCCTGCTAAAATAACTTTTTTACATAGGGATTAAGCATTTAGAACGATACATTGTTTAAAATAAGGGCACTTTACTCTTGACATTTTACGGTTTTTTCAATTTTCTGAAAAATCCTATCATTAGATTTTTTTAAAAATACGATATTCTTGCTTAACTAACGTTTCTACATAGGGATTAAGCATTTAGAACGAAATCTAATGTCAGAAAATGGCACTTTACTCTTGACATTTTTCGGTTTTTTCAATTTTCTGGAAAATCCTATCATTAGATTTTTTTAAAAATACGATATTCTTGCTTAACTAACGTTTTTACATAGGGATTAAGCATTTAGAACGAAATCTAATGTAGGAAAATGGTACTTTACTCTTGTTCGGTACGTTGGGACTTTGAAAATATTCGGGCGTTCCAATCGCTCGTCTGTTGCATCATAGCGCGTCTCGGCGCAATCGACCGATTCGCTCGATCCATTATTTTCGATTTACGGCTAAAATAAATTTTTCTAATTTTTTTCAATAACATATTCCTGCTTAAATAACTTTTTTACATAGGGATTAAGCATTTAGAACGATACATTGTTTAAAATAAGGGCACTTTACTCTTGACATTTTACGGTTTTTTCAATTTTCTGAAAAATCCTATCATTAGATTTTTTTAAAAATACGATATTCTTGCTTAACTAACGTTTCTACATAGGGATTAAGCATTTAGAACGAAATCTAATGTCAGAAAATGGCACTTTACTCTTGACATTTTTCGGTTTTTTCAATTTTCTGGAAAATCCTATCATTAGATTTTTTTAAAAATACGATATTCTTGCTTAACTAACGTTTTTACATAGGGATTAAGCATTTAGAACGAAATCTAATGTAGGAAAATGGTACTTTACTCTTGATCGGTACGTTGGGACTTTGAAAATATTCGGGCGTACGCGGCGCGCTCGGCGCTTCGAACAGCTCCGGTGTCCCCATTATTTTCGATTTACGGCTAAAATAAATTTTTCTAATTTTTTTCAATGACATATTCCTGCTAAAATAACTTTTTTACATAGGGATTAAGCATTTAGAACGATACATTGTTTAAAATAAGGGCACTTTACTCTTGACATTTTACGGTTTTTTCAATTTTCTGAAAAATCCTATCATTAGATTTTTTTAAAAATACGATATTCTTGCTTAACTAACGTTTCTACATAGGGATTAAGCATTTAGAACGAAATCTAATGTCAGAAAATGGCACTTTACTCTTGACATTTTTCGGTTTTTTCAATTTTCTGGAAAATCCTATCATTAGATTTTTTTAAAAATACGATATTCTTGCTTAACTAACGTTTTTACATAGGGATTAAGCATTTAGAACGAAATCTAATGTAGGAAAATGGTACTTTACTCTTGATCGGTACGTTGGGACTTTGAAAATATTCGGGGGTTCCAATCGCTCGTCTGTTGCATCATAGCGCGTCTCGGCGCAATCGACCGATTCGCTCGATCCATTATTTTCGATTTACGGCTAAAATAAATTTTTCTAATTTTTTTCAATAACATATTCCTGCTTAAATAACTTTTTTACATAGGGATTAAGCATTTAGAACGATACATTGTTTAAAATAAGGGCACTTTACTCTTGACATTTTACGGTTTTTTCAATTTTCTGAAAAATCCTATCATTAGATTTTTTTAAAAATACGATATTCTTGCTTAACTAACGTTTCTACATAGGGATTAAGCATTTAGAACGAAATCTAATGTCAGAAAATGGCACTTTACTCTTGACATTTTTCGGTTTTTTCAATTTTCTGGGAAATCCTATCATTAGATTTTTTTAAAAATACGATATTCTTGCTTAACTAACGTTTTTACATAGGGATTAAGCATTTAGAACGAAATCTAATGTAGGAAAATGGTACTTTACTCTTGATCGGTACGTTGGGACTTTGAAAATATTCGGGCGTACGCGGCGCGCTCGGCGCTTCGAACAGCTCCGGTGTCCCCATTATTTTCGATTTACGGCTAAAATAAATTTTTCTAATTTTTTTCAATAACATATTCCTGCTAAAATAACTTTTTTACATAGGGATTAAGCATTTAGAACGATACATTGTTTAAAATAAGGGCACTTTACTCTTGACATTTTACGGTTTTTTCAATTTTCTGAAAAATCCTATCATTAGATTTTTTTAAAAATACGATATTCTTGCTTAACTAACGTTTCTACATAGGGATTAAGCATTTAGAACGAAATCTAATGTCAGAAAATGGCACTTTACTCTTGACATTTTTCGGTTTTTTCAATTTTCTGGGAAATCCTATCATTAGATTTTTTTAAAAATACGATATTCTTGCTTAACTAACGTTTTTACATAGGGATTAAGCATTTAGAACGAAATCTAATGTAGGAAAATGGTACTTTACTCTTGATCGGTACGTTGGGACTTTGAAAATATTCGGGCGTTCCAATCGCTCGTCTGTTGCATCATAGCGCGTCTCGGCGCAATCGACCGATTCGCTCGATCCATTATTTTCGATTTACGGCTAAAATAAATTTTTCTAATTTTTTTCAATAACATATTCCTGCTAAAATAACTTTTTTACATAGGGATTAAGCATTTAGAACGATACATTGTTTAAAATAAGGGCACTTTACTCTTGACATTTTACGGTTTTTTCAATTTTCTGAAAAATCCTATCATTAGATTTTTTTAAAAATACGATATTCTTGCTTAACTAACGTTTCTACATAGGGATTAAGCATTTAGAACGAAATCTAATGTCAGAAAATGGCACTTTACTCTTGACATTTTTCGGTTTTTTCAATTTTCTGGGAAATCCTATCATTAGATTTTTTTAAAAATACGATATTCTTGCTTAACTAACGTTTTTACATAGGGATTAAGCATTTAGAACGAAATCTAATGTAGGAAAATGGTACTTTACCCTTGATCGGTACGTTGGGACTTTGAAAATATTCGGGCGTTCCAATCGCTCGTCTGTTGCATCATAGCGCGTCTCGGCGCAATCGACCGATTCGCTCGATCCATTATTTTCGATTTACGGCTAAAATAAATTTTTCTAATTTTTTTCAATAACATATTCCTGCTTAAATAACTTTTTTACATAGGGATTAAGCATTTAGAACGATACATTGTTTAAAATAAGGGCACTTTACTCTTGACATTTTACGGTTTTTTCAATTTTCTGAAAAATCCTATCATTAGATTTTTTTAAAAATACGATATTCTTGCTTAACTAACGTTTCTACATAGGGATTAAGCATTTAGAACGAAATCTAATGTCAGAAAATGGCACTTTACTCTTGACATTTTTCGGTTTTTTCAATTTTCTGGAAAATCCTATCATTAGATTTTTTTAAAAATACGATATTCTTGCTTAACTAACGTTTTTACATAGGGATTAAGCATTTAGAACGAAATCTAATGTAGGAAAATGGTACTTTACTCTTGATCGGTACGTTGGGACTTTGAAAATATTCGGGCGTACGCGGCGCGCTCGGCGCTTCGAACAGCTCCGGTGTCCCCATTATTTTCGATTTACGGCTAAAATAAATTTTTCTAATTTTTTTCAATAACATATTCCTGCTAAAATAACTTTTTTACATAGGGATTAAGCATTTAGAACGATACATTGTTTAAAATAAGGGCACTTTACTCTTGACATTTTACGGTTTTTTCAATTTTCTGAAAAATCCTATCATTAGATTTTTTTAAAAATACGATATTCTTGCTTAACTAACGTTTCTACATAGGGATTAAGCATTTAGAACGAAATCTAATGTCAGAAAATGGCACTTTACTCTTGACATTTTTCGGTTTTTTCAATTTTCTGGAAAATCCTATCATTAGATTTTTTTAAAAATACGATATTCTTGCTTAACTAACGTTTTTACATAGGGATTAAGCATTTAGAACGAAATCTAATGTAGGAAAATGGTACTTTACTCTTGATCGGTACGTTGGGACTTTGAAAATATTCGGGGGTTCCAATCGCTCGTCTGTTGCATCATAGCGCGTCTCGGCGCAATCGACCGATTCGCTCGATCCATTATTTTCGATTTACGGCTAAAATAAATTTTTCTAATTTTTTTCAATAACATATTCCTGCTTAAATAACTTTTTTACATAGGGATTAAGCATTTAGAACGATACATTGTTTAAAATAAGGGCACTTTACTCTTGACATTTTACGGTTTTTTCAATTTTCTGAAAAATCCTATCATTAGATTTTTTTAAAAATACGATATTCTTGCTTAACTAACGTTTCTACATAGGGATTAAGCATTTAGAACGAAATCTAATGTCAGAAAATGGCACTTTACTCTTGACATTTTTCGGTTTTTTCAATTTTCTGGAAAATCCTATCATTAGATTTTTTTAAAAATACGATATTCTTGCTTAACTAACGTTTTTACATAGGGATTAAGCATTTAGAACGAAATCTAATGTAGGAAAATGGTACTTTACTCTTGATCGGTACGTTGGGACTTTGAAAATATTCGGGCGTACGCGGCGCGCTCGGCGCTTCGAACAGCTCCGGTGTCCCCATTATTTTCGATTTACGGCTAAAATAAATTTTTCTAATTTTTTTCAATAACATATTCCTGCTAAAATAACTTTTTTACATAGGGATTAAGCATTTAGAACGATACATTGTTTAAAATAAGGGCACTTTACTCTTGACATTTTACGGTTTTTTCAATTTTCTGAAAAATCCTATCATTAGATTTTTTTAAAAATACGATATTCTTGCTTAACTAACGTTTCTACATAGGGATTAAGCATTTAGAACGAAATCTAATGTCAGAAAATGGCACTTTACTCTTGACATTTTTCGGTTTTTTCAATTTTCTGGAAAATCCTATCATTAGATTTTTTTAAAAATACGATATTCTTGCTTAACTAACGTTTTTACATAGGGATTAAGCATTTAGAACGAAATCTAATGTAGGAAAATGGTACTTTACTCTTGATCGGTACGTTGGGACTTTGAAAATATTCGGGCGTACGCGGCGCGCTCGGCGCTTCGAACAGCTCCGGTGTCCCCATTATTTTCGATTTACGGCTAAAATAAATTTTTCTAATTTTTTTCAATAACATATTCCTGCTAAAATAACTTTTTTACATAGGGATTAAGCATTTAGAACGATACATTGTTTAAAATAAGGGCACTTTACTCTTGACATTTTACGGTTTTTTCAATTTTCTGAAAAATCCTATCATTAGATTTTTTTAAAAATACGATATTCTTGCTTAACTAACGTTTCTACATAGGGATTAAGCATTTAGAACGAAATCTAATGTCAGAAAATGGCACTTTACTCTTGACATTTTTCGGTTTTTTCAATTTTCTGGAAAATCCTATCATTAGATTTTTTTAAAAATACGATATTCTTGCTTAACTAACGTTTTTACATAGGGATTAAGCATTTAGAACGAAATCTAATGTAGGAAAATGGTACTTTACTCTTGATCGGTACGTTGGGACTTTGAAAATATTCGGGGGTTCCAATCGCTCGTCTGTTGCATCATAGCGCGTCTCGGCGCAATCGACCGATTCGCTCGATCCATTATTTTCGATTTACGGCTAAAATAAATTTTTCTAATTTTTTTCAATAACATATTCCTGCTTAAATAACTTTTTTACATAGGGATTAAGCATTTAGAACGATACATTGTTTAAAATAAGGGCACTTTACTCTTGACATTTTACGGTTTTTTCAATTTTCTGAAAAATCCTATCATTAGATTTTTTTAAAAATACGATATTCTTGCTTAACTAACGTTTCTACATAGGGATTAAGCATTTAGAACGAAATCTAATGTCAGAAAATGGCACTTTACTCTTGACATTTTTCGGTTTTTTCAATTTTCTGGGAAATCCTATCATTAGATTTTTTTAAAAACACGATATTCTTGCTTAACTAACGTTTTTACATAGGGATTAAGCATTTAGAACGAAATCTAATGTAGGAAAATGGTACTTTACTCTTGATCGGTACGTTGGGACTTTGAAAATATTCGGGCGTTCCAATCGCTCGTCTGTTGCATCATAGCGCGTCTCGGCGCAATCGACCGATTCGCTCGATCCATTATTTTCGATTTACGGCTAAAATAAATTTTTCTAATTTTTTTCAATAACATATTCCTGCTTAAATAACTTTTTTACATAGGGATTAAGCATTTAGAACGATACATTGTTTAAAATAAGGGCACTTTACTCTTGACATTTTTCGGTTTTTTCAATTTTCTGGAAAATCCTATCATTAGATTTTTTTAAAAATACGATATTCTTGCTTAACTAACGTTTTTACATAGGGATTAAGCATTTAGAACGAAATCTAATGTAGGAAAATGGTACTTTACTCTTGATCGGTACGTTGGGACTTTGAAAATATTCGGGCGTACGCGGCGCGCTCGGCGCTTCGAACAGCTCCGGTGTCCCCATTATTTTCGATTTACGGCTAAAATAAATTTTTCTAATTTTTTTCAATAACATATTCCTGCTTAAATAACTTTTTTACATAGGGATTAAGCATTTAGAACGATACATTGTTTAAAATAAGGGCACTTTACTCTTGACATTTTACGGTTTTTTCAATTTTCTGAAAAATCCTATCATTAGATTTTTTTAAAAATACGATATTCTTGCTTAACTAACGTTTCTACATAGGGATTAAGCATTTAGAACGAAATCTAATGTCAGAAAATGGCACTTTACTCTTGACATTTTTCGGTTTTTTCAATTTTCTGGGAAATCCTATCATTAGATTTTTTTAAAAATACGATATTCTTGCTTAACTAACGTTTTTACATAGGGATTAAGCATTTAGAACGAAATCTAATGTAGGAAAATGGTACTTTACTCTTGATCGGTACGTTGGGACTTTGAAAATATTCGGGCGTTCCAATCGCTCGTCTGTTGCATCATAGCGCGTCTCGGCGCAATCGACCGATTCGCTCGATCCATTATTTTCGATTTACGGCTAAAATAAATTTTTCTAATTTTTTTCAATAACATATTCCTGCTTAAATAACTTTTTTACATAGGGATTAAGCATTTAGAACGATACATTGTTTAAAATAAGGGCACTTTACTCTTGACATTTTACGGTTTTTTCAATTTTCTGAAAAATCCTATCATTAGATTTTTTTAAAAATACGATATTCTTGCTTAACTAACGTTTCTACATAGGGATTAAGCATTTAGAACGAAATCTAATGTCAGAAAATGGCACTTTACTCTTGACATTTTTCGGTTTTTTCAATTTTCTGGAAAATCCTATCATTAGATTTTTTTAAAAATACGATATTCTTGCTTAACTAACGTTTTTACATAGGGATTAAGCATTTAGAACGAAATCTAATGTAGGAAAATGGTACTTTACTCTTGATCGGTACGTTGGGACTTTGAAAATATTCGGGGGTTCCAATCGCTCGTCTGTTGCATCATAGCGCGTCTCGGCGCAATCGACCGATTCGCTCGATCCATTATTTTCGATTTACGGCTAAAATAAATTTTTCTAATTTTTTTCAATAACATATTCCTGCTTAAATAACTTTTTTACATAGGGATTAAGCATTTAGAACGATACATTGTTTAAAATAAGGGCACTTTACTCTTGACATTTTACGGTTTTTTCAATTTTCTGAAAAATCCTATCATTAGATTTTTTTAAAAATACGATATTCTTGCTTAACTAACGTTTCTACATAGGGATTAAGCATTTAGAACGAAATCTAATGTCAGAAAATGGCACTTTACTCTTGACATTTTTCGGTTTTTTCAATTTTCTGGGAAATCCTATCATTAGATTTTTTTAAAAACACGATATTCTTGCTTAACTAACGTTTTTACATAGGGATTAAGCATTTAGAACGAAATCTAATGTAGGAAAATGGTACTTTACTCTTGATCGGTACGTTGGGACTTTGAAAATATTCGGGCGTTCCAATCGCTCGTCTGTTGCATCATAGCGCGTCTCGGCGCAATCGACCGATTCGCTCGATCCATTATTTTCGATTTACGGCTAAAATAAATTTTTCTAATTTTTTTCAATAACATATTCCTGCTTAAATAACTTTTTTACATAGGGATTAAGCATTTAGAACGATACATTGTTTAAAATAAGGGCACTTTACTCTTGACATTTTTCGGTTTTTTCAATTTTCTGGAAAATCCTATCATTAGATTTTTTTAAAAATACGATATTCTTGCTTAACTAACGTTTTTACATAGGGATTAAGCATTTAGAACGAAATCTAATGTAGGAAAATGGTACTTTACTCTTGATCGGTACGTTGGGACTTTGAAAATATTCGGGCGTACGCGGCGCGCTCGGCGCTTCGAACAGCTCCGGTGTCCCCATTATTTTCGATTTACGGCTAAAATAAATTTTTCTAATTTTTTTCAATAACATATTCCTGCTTAAATAACTTTTTTACATAGGGATTAAGCATTTAGAACGATACATTGTTTAAAATAAGGGCACTTTACTCTTGACATTTTACGGTTTTTTCAATTTTCTGAAAAATCCTATCATTAGATTTTTTTAAAAATACGATATTCTTGCTTAACTAACGTTTCTACATAGGGATTAAGCATTTAGAACGAAATCTAATGTCAGAAAATGGCACTTTACTCTTGACATTTTTCGGTTTTTTCAATTTTCTGGGAAATCCTATCATTAGATTTTTTTAAAAATACGATATTCTTGCTTAACTAACGTTTTTACATAGGGATTAAGCATTTAGAACGAAATCTAATGTAGGAAAATGGTACTTTACTCTTGATCGGTACGTTGGGACTTTGAAAATATTCGGGCGTTCCAATCGCTCGTCTGTTGCATCATAGCGCGTCTCGGCGCAATCGACCGATTCGCTCGATCCATTATTTTCGATTTACGGCTAAAATAAATTTTTCTAATTTTTTTCAATAACATATTCCTGCTAAAATAACTTTTTTACATAGGGATTAAGCATTTAGAACGATACATTGTTTAAAATAAGGGCACTTTACTCTTGACATTTTACGGTTTTTTCAATTTTCTGAAAAATCCTATCATTAGATTTTTTTAAAAATACGATATTCTTGCTTAACTAACGTTTCTACATAGGGATTAAGCATTTAGAACGAAATCTAATGTCAGAAAATGGCACTTTACTCTTGACATTTTTCGGTTTTTTCAATTTTCTGGGAAATCCTATCATTAGATTTTTTTAAAAATACGATATTCTTGCTTAACTAACGTTTTTACATAGGGATTAAGCATTTAGAACGAAATCTAATGTAGGAAAATGGTACTTTACTCTTGATCGGTACGTTGGGACTTTGAAAATATTCGGGCGTTCCAATCGCTCGTCTGTTGCATCATAGCGCGTCTCGGCGCAATCGACCGATTCGCTCGATCCATTATTTTCGATTTACGGCTAAAATAAATTTTTCTAATTTTTTTCAATAACATATTCCTGCTAAAATAACTTTTTTACATAGGGATTAAGCATTTAGAACGATACATTGTTTAAAATAAGGGCACTTTACTCTTGACATTTTACGGTTTTTTCAATTTTCTGAAAAATCCTATCATTAGATTTTTTTAAAAATACGATATTCTTGCTTAACTAACGTTTCTACATAGGGATTAAGCATTTAGAACGAAATCTAATGTCAGAAAATGGCACTTTACTCTTGACATTTTTCGGTTTTTTCAATTTTCTGGGAAATCCTATCATTAGATTTTTTTAAAAATACGATATTCTTGCTTAACTAACGTTTTTACATAGGGATTAAGCATTTAGAACGAAATCTAATGTAGGAAAATGGTACTTTACCCTTGATCGGTACGTTGGGACTTTGAAAATATTCGGGCGTTCCAATCGCTCGTCTGTTGCATCATAGCGCGTCTCGGCGCAATCGACCGATTCGCTCGATCCATTATTTTCGATTTACGGCTAAAATAAATTTTTCTAATTTTTTTCAATAACATATTCCTGCTTAAATAACTTTTTTACATAGGGATTAAGCATTTAGAACGATACATTGTTTAAAATAAGGGCACTTTACTCTTGACATTTTACGGTTTTTTCAATTTTCTGAAAAATCCTATCATTAGATTTTTTTAAAAATACGATATTCTTGCTTAACTAACGTTTCTACATAGGGATTAAGCATTTAGAACGAAATCTAATGTCAGAAAATGGCACTTTACTCTTGACATTTTTCGGTTTTTTCAATTTTCTGGAAAATCCTATCATTAGATTTTTTTAAAAATACGATATTCTTGCTTAACTAACGTTTTTACATAGGGATTAAGCATTTAGAACGAAATCTAATGTAGGAAAATGGTACTTTACTCTTGATCGGTACGTTGGGACTTTGAAAATATTCGGGCGTACGCGGCGCGCTCGGCGCTTCGAACAGCTCCGGTGTCCCCATTATTTTCGATTTACGGCTAAAATAAATTTTTCTAATTTTTTTCAATAACATATTCCTGCTAAAATAACTTTTTTACATAGGGATTAAGCATTTAGAACGATACATTGTTTAAAATAAGGGCACTTTACTCTTGACATTTTACGGTTTTTTCAATTTTCTGAAAAATCCTATCATTAGATTTTTTTAAAAATACGATATTCTTGCTTAACTAACGTTTCTACATAGGGATTAAGCATTTAGAACGAAATCTAATGTCAGAAAATGGCACTTTACTCTTGACATTTTTCGGTTTTTTCAATTTTCTGGAAAATCCTATCATTAGATTTTTTTAAAAATACGATATTCTTGCTTAACTAACGTTTTTACATAGGGATTAAGCATTTAGAACGAAATCTAATGTAGGAAAATGGTACTTTACTCTTGATCGGTACGTTGGGACTTTGAAAATATTCGGGGGTTCCAATCGCTCGTCTGTTGCATCATAGCGCGTCTCGGCGCAATCGACCGATTCGCTCGATCCATTATTTTCGATTTACGGCTAAAATAAATTTTTCTAATTTTTTTCAATAACATATTCCTGCTTAAATAACTTTTTTACATAGGGATTAAGCATTTAGAACGATACATTGTTTAAAATAAGGGCACTTTACTCTTGACATTTTACGGTTTTTTCAATTTTCTGAAAAATCCTATCATTAGATTTTTTTAAAAATACGATATTCTTGCTTAACTAACGTTTCTACATAGGGATTAAGCATTTAGAACGAAATCTAATGTCAGAAAATGGCACTTTACTCTTGACATTTTTCGGTTTTTTCAATTTTCTGGGAAATCCTATCATTAGATTTTTTTAAAAATACGATATTCTTGCTTAACTAACGTTTTTACATAGGGATTAAGCATTTAGAACGAAATCTAATGTAGGAAAATGGTACTTTACTCTTGATCGGTACGTTGGGACTTTGAAAATATTCGGGCGTTCCAATCGCTCGTCTGTTGCATCATAGCGCGTCTCGGCGCAATCGACCGATTCGCTCGATCCATTATTTTCGATTTACGGCTAAAATAAATTTTTCTAATTTTTTTCAATAACATATTCCTGCTTAAATAACTTTTTTACATAGGGATTAAGCATTTAGAACGATACATTGTTTAAAATAAGGGCACTTTACTCTTGACATTTTACGGTTTTTTCAATTTTCTGAAAAATCCTATCATTAGATTTTTTTAAAAATACGATATTCTTGCTTAACTAACGTTTCTACATAGGGATTAAGCATTTAGAACGAAATCTAATGTCAGAAAATGGCACTTTACTCTTGACATTTTTCGGTTTTTTCAATTTTCTGGAAAATCCTATCATTAGATTTTTTTAAAAATACGATATTCTTGCTTAACTAACGTTTTTACATAGGGATTAAGCATTTAGAACGAAATCTAATGTAGGAAAATGGTACTTTACTCTTGATCGGTACGTTGGGACTTTGAAAATATTCGGGCGTACGCGGCGCGCTCGGCGCTTCGAACAGCTCCGGTGTCCCCATTATTTTCGATTTACGGCTAAAATAAATTTTTCTAATTTTTTTCAATAACATATTCCTGCTAAAATAACTTTTTTACATAGGGATTAAGCATTTAGAACGATACATTGTTTAAAATAAGGGCACTTTACTCTTGACATTTTACGGTTTTTTCAATTTTCTGAAAAATCCTATCATTAGATTTTTTTAAAAATACGATATTCTTGCTTAACTAACGTTTCTACATAGGGATTAAGCATTTAGAACGAAATCTAATGTCAGAAAATGGCACTTTACTCTTGACATTTTTCGGTTTTTTCAATTTTCTGGAAAATCCTATCATTAGATTTTTTTAAAAATACGATATTCTTGCTTAACTAACGTTTTTACATAGGGATTAAGCATTTAGAACGAAATCTAATGTAGGAAAATGGTACTTTACTCTTGATCGGTACGTTGGGACTTTGAAAATATTCGGGGGTTCCAATCGCTCGTCTGTTGCATCATAGCGCGTCTCGGCGCAATCGACCGATTCGCTCGATCCATTATTTTCGATTTACGGCTAAAATAAATTTTTCTAATTTTTTTCAATAACATATTCCTGCTTAAATAACTTTTTTACATAGGGATTAAGCATTTAGAACGATACATTGTTTAAAATAAGGGCACTTTACTCTTGACATTTTACGGTTTTTTCAATTTTCTGAAAAATCCTATCATTAGATTTTTTTAAAAATACGATATTCTTGCTTAACTAACGTTTCTACATAGGGATTAAGCATTTAGAACGAAATCTAATGTCAGAAAATGGCACTTTACTCTTGACATTTTTCGGTTTTTTCAATTTTCTGGGAAATCCTATCATTAGATTTTTTTAAAAATACGATATTCTTGCTTAACTAACGTTTTTACATAGGGATTAAGCATTTAGAACGAAATCTAATGTAGGAAAATGGTACTTTACTCTTGATCGGTACGTTGGGACTTTGAAAATATTCGGGCGTTCCAATCGCTCGTCTGTTGCATCATAGCGCGTCTCGGCGCAATCGACCGATTCGCTCGATCCATTATTTTCGATTTACGGCTAAAATAAATTTTTCTAATTTTTTTCAATAACATATTCCTGCTTAAATAACTTTTTTACATAGGGATTAAGCATTTAGAACGATACATTGTTTAAAATAAGGGCACTTTACTCTTGACATTTTACGGTTTTTTCAATTTTCTGAAAAATCCTATCATTAGATTTTTTTAAAAATACGATATTCTTGCTTAACTAACGTTTCTACATAGGGATTAAGCATTTAGAACGAAATCTAATGTCAGAAAATGGCACTTTACTCTTGACATTTTTCGGTTTTTTCAATTTTCTGGGAAATCCTATCATTAGATTTTTTTAAAAACACGATATTCTTGCTTAACTAACGTTTTTACATAGGGATTAAGCATTTAGAACGAAATCTAATGTAGGAAAATGGTACTTTACTCTTGATCGGTACGTTGGGACTTTGAAAATATTCGGGCGTTCCAATCGCTCGTCTGTTGCATCATAGCGCGTCTCGGCGCAATCGACCGATTCGCTCGATCCATTATTTTCGATTTACGGCTAAAATAAATTTTTCTAATTTTTTTCAATAACATATTCCTGCTTAAATAACTTTTTTACATAGGGATTAAGCATTTAGAACGATACATTGTTTAAAATAAGGGCACTTTACTCTTGACATTTTTCGGTTTTTTCAATTTTCTGGAAAATCCTATCATTAGATTTTTTTAAAAATACGATATTCTTGCTTAACTAACGTTTTTACATAGGGATTAAGCATTTAGAACGAAATCTAATGTAGGAAAATGGTACTTTACTCTTGATCGGTACGTTGGGACTTTGAAAATATTCGGGCGTACGCGGCGCGCTCGGCGCTTCGAACAGCTCCGGTGTCCCCATTATTTTCGATTTACGGCTAAAATAAATTTTTCTAATTTTTTTCAATAACATATTCCTGCTTAAATAACTTTTTTACATAGGGATTAAGCATTTAGAACGATACATTGTTTAAAATAAGGGCACTTTACTCTTGACATTTTACGGTTTTTTCAATTTTCTGAAAAATCCTATCATTAGATTTTTTTAAAAATACGATATTCTTGCTTAACTAACGTTTCTACATAGGGATTAAGCATTTAGAACGAAATCTAATGTCAGAAAATGGCACTTTACTCTTGACATTTTTCGGTTTTTTCAATTTTCTGGGAAATCCTATCATTAGATTTTTTTAAAAATACGATATTCTTGCTTAACTAACGTTTTTACATAGGGATTAAGCATTTAGAACGAAATCTAATGTAGGAAAATGGTACTTTACTCTTGATCGGTACGTTGGGACTTTGAAAATATTCGGGCGTTCCAATCGCTCGTCTGTTGCATCATAGCGCGTCTCGGCGCAATCGACCGATTCGCTCGATCCATTATTTTCGATTTACGGCTAAAATAAATTTTTCTAATTTTTTTCAATAACATATTCCTGCTTAAATAACTTTTTTACATAGGGATTAAGCATTTAGAACGATACATTGTTTAAAATAAGGGCACTTTACTCTTGACATTTTACGGTTTTTTCAATTTTCTGAAAAATCCTATCATTAGATTTTTTTAAAAATACGATATTCTTGCTTAACTAACGTTTCTACATAGGGATTAAGCATTTAGAACGAAATCTAATGTCAGAAAATGGCACTTTACTCTTGACATTTTTCGGTTTTTTCAATTTTCTGGAAAATCCTATCATTAGATTTTTTTAAAAATACGATATTCTTGCTTAACTAACGTTTTTACATAGGGATTAAGCATTTAGAACGAAATCTAATGTAGGAAAATGGTACTTTACTCTTGATCGGTACGTTGGGACTTTGAAAATATTCGGGCGTTCCAATCGCTCGTCTGTTGCATCATAGCGCGTCTCGGCGCAATCGACCGATTCGCTCGATCCATTATTTTCGATTTACGGCTAAAATAAATTTTTCTAATTTTTTTCAATAACATATTCCTGCTTAAATAACTTTTTTACATAGGGATTAAGCATTTAGAACGATACATTGTTTAAAATAAGGGCACTTTACTCTTGACATTTTACGGTTTTTTCAATTTTCTGAAAAATCCTATCATTAGATTTTTTTAAAAATACGATATTCTTGCTTAACTAACGTTTCTACATAGGGATTAAGCATTTAGAACGAAATCTAATGTCAGAAAATGGCACTTTACTCTTGACATTTTTCGGTTTTTTCAATTTTCTGGAAAATCCTATCATTAGATTTTTTTAAAAATACGATATTCTTGCTTAACTAACGTTTTTACATAGGGATTAAGCATTTAGAACGAAATCTAATGTAGGAAAATGGTACTTTACTCTTGATCGGTACGTTGGGACTTTGAAAATATTCGGGCGTACGCGGCGCGCTCGGCGCTTCGAACAGCTCCGGTGTCCCCATTATTTTCGATTTACGGCTAAAATAAATTTTTCTAATTTTTTTCAATAACATATTCCTGCTAAAATAACTTTTTTACATAGGGATTAAGCATTTAGAACGATACATTGTTTAAAATAAGGGCACTTTACTCTTGACATTTTACGGTTTTTTCAATTTTCTGAAAAATCCTATCATTAGATTTTTTTAAAAATACGATATTCTTGCTTAACTAACGTTTCTACATAGGGATTAAGCATTTAGAACGAAATCTAATGTCAGAAAATGGCACTTTACTCTTGACATTTTTCGGTTTTTTCAATTTTCTGGGAAATCCTATCATTAGATTTTTTTAAAAATACGATATTCTTGCTTAACTAACGTTTTTACATAGGGATTAAGCATTTAGAACGAAATCTAATGTAGGAAAATGGTACTTTACTCTTGATCGGTACGTTGGGACTTAGAAAATATTCGGCCGTACGCGGCGCGTCTCGGCGCTTCGAACAGCTCCGGTGTCCCCATTATTTTCGATTTACGGCTAAAATAAATTTTTCTAATTTTTTTCAATTACATATTCTTGCTTAGATAACTTTTTTACATAGGGATTAAGCATTTAGAACGACATATTGTTTAAAATAATGGTACTTTACTCTTGTGATTTTTCGGTTTTTTTTGATTATTTTGAAAAATAAATTTTTGTAATTTTTTTAAATACGATATTCGTGATCAGTGAACGATTTCACATATGGATTAAGCATTTAGAATCGTGCGGAAGCGTTATTAAAAAAGTTTACTCGATGCGATGGGACTTTGAAAAGTTTGTGAAAATTTTCATATTGGGAAAAAATGTGTAATTTTTTGTCTAGTTTACGGTAATGTAATTTATTTTAATGTTTACTATAAATTTTTTTTTCGTTCGTTCACGCGCTATGTTACAACAGCACGGCCGGGCGGTCTGTTGCCGCGGCGGTTTACACTCATAAGCGCGCGTGCTATTCGGCCGGCGGCGCCGGCGTCCTTGCCGGCCGTTCGGTATCTATAAGAGATACACGGTCCGTGCGAGGCGGACGGAGCAGAGCGGGTTTTGGGCCAATTCTACGATCTCGGTCGAGAAGCTGTCTCAGAGCTCCTTCGGGGCTTCGGTCCTGACTGTTTCGTGCCGTTTACGTTACGGACTTTTCTCCACACAGCGTGGCCACGGGTCGGTGTCTTTGACCGAATGGCCCATATGTGGCAAGCCCTACGGGGTTGGTTACCCGTATGCACTTTGTATGTATACTCGTACTCACTGAGCAATCGACTCTTCTGTCCGAGCGATGGAAAAATTTTTTAAAATGCATCTGTAAGATTTGGAAGCAAATCGTACCAATTGAAAACTGTGGCTAAAATGAATAGCCCAGTGGAGAGAGAAAACTATCAAAAAACTGATTTTTTAAATCAAGAGGTGTCAGAAATCGAAATGCCTAGCGCGAGCGGAAGAACACGCTTTCTCGCCAGTCCAGCATGTGTCCTGTCCGTTCTTCCTCGGCTTGCCGATTTTGCCCAGATCAGAGGTTTCGTGCTTCCGGCGGTCAGAAGATCAGCGTGAGCGTACGCGCTTCCACGACTATGGCATCACCCATGTACTTTTTCCTTTGAATATATTTGAGTACATAAAAAATATTAAAACATATAGAGAGAACTGTGTCTTGGATCTTAAAAATTTGTCAATAGCGATGATATATTATTACTTAATTTGAAGTATTTGTACGTTTTAGCTGGGACGTACATTTATCTTACAAGATGTTAATAGCGAGACTCTTGAAGATAAAATTATCTTGTGATTTTATGAAGGCAAAGATAGAAACGTACGAAGCTGGCGTACGTAGAAAAATGTGATTTTATGATAGAACAAAAATATAATACGTACGTTTTTGGGCGTACGGTAAAATATCTGTATGGTAGAAAAATGAAAGAAATTGAGCGTTAAAGAAGATATGTTACAAGCGCGGAATGTGGCAAAACTTGTACATATTTGAAAGAGAAAAGTGGTGTGTCGACCTGACATATATATATGAAACAGGCGACGATGGAAAAGGATTTAAATTTTGTCCATTTTATATATACATATTGTATAGTTCCCTGGTTGATCCTGCCAGTAGTCATATGCTTGTCTCAAAGATTAAGCCATGCATGTCTCAGTACATGCCGTATTAAGGTGAAACCGCGAATGGCTCATTAAATCAGTTATGGTTTCTTAGATCGTACTAAAATTTACTTGGATAACTGTGGTAATTCTAGAGCTAATACATGCAAAACAGAGTTCCGACCAGAGATGGTAGGAACGCTTTTATTAGATCAAAACCAATCGGTGGCGGGTGTTTACACTCGTCCATCGTTTGCTTTGGTGACTCTGAATAACTTTGTGCTGATCGCATGGTCTTATAGCACCGGCGACGCATCTTTCAAATGTCTGCCTTATCAACTGTCGATGGTAGGTTCTGCGCCTACCATGGTTGTAACGGGTAACGGGGAATCAGGGTTCGATTCCGGAGAGGGAGCCTGAGAAACGGCTACCACATCCAAGGAAGGCAGCAGGCGCGCAAATTACCCACTCCCGGCACGGGGAGGTAGTGACGAAAAATAACGATACGGGACTCATCCGAGGCCCCGTAATCGGAATGAGTACACTTTAAATCCTTTAACGAGGATCCATTGGAGGGCAAGTCTGGTGCCAGCAGCCGCGGTAATTCCAGCTCCAATAGCGTATATTAAAGTTGTTGCGGTTAAAAAGCTCGTAGTTGAATCTGTGTGTCACAGTGTCGGTTCATCGCTCGCGGTGTTTAACTGGCATTATGTGGTACGTCCTACCGGTGGGCTTTGCTCTTCACGGGGCGGTCCAACTAATATCCCATCGCGGTGCTCTTCACTGAGTGTCGAGGTGGGCCGGTACGTTTACTTTGAACAAATTAGAGTGCTCAAAGCAGGCTACCTTCGCCTGAATACTGTGTGCATGGAATAATGGAATAGGACCTCGGTTCTATTTTGTTGGTTTTCGGAACCCCGAGGTAATGATTAATAGGGACAGATGGGGGCATTCGTATTGCGACGTTAGAGGTGAAATTCTTGGATCGTCGCAAGACGGACAGAAGCGAAAGCATTTGCCAAAAATGTTTTCATTAATCAAGAACGAAAGTTAGAGGTTCGAAGGCGATCAGATACCGCCCTAGTTCTAACCATAAACGATGCCAGCTAGCGATCCGCCGAAGTTCCTACGATGACTCGGCGGGCAGCTTCCGGGAAACCAAAGCTTTTGGGTTCCGGGGGAAGTATGGTTGCAAAGCTGAAACTTAAAGGAATTGACGGAAGGGCACCACCAGGAGTGGAGCCTGCGGCTTAATTTGACTCAACACGGGAAACCTCACCAGGCCCGGACACCGGAAGGATTGACAGATTGATAGCTCTTTCTTGATTCGGTGGGTGGTGGTGCATGGCCGTTCTTAGTTGGTGGAGCGATTTGTCTGGTTAATTCCGATAACGAACGAGACTCTAGCCTGCTAAATAGACGTAATTATGGTATCTCGAAGGCTCTCGGCTTCTGCCGGTGGGGTTTTTACTACCAACGTACAAACAAATCTTCTTAGAGGGACAGGCGGCTTCTAGCCGCACGAGATTGAGCAATAACAGGTCTGTGATGCCCTTAGATGTTCTGGGCCGCACGCGCGCTACACTGAAGGAATCAGCGTGTGTTCCCTGGCCGAAAGGCCCGGGTAACCCGCTGAACCTCCTTCGTGCTAGGGATTGGGGCTTGCAATTATTCCCCATGAACGAGGAATTCCCAGTAAGCGCGAGTCATAAGCTCGCGTTGATTACGTCCCTGCCCTTTGTACACACCGCCCGTCGCTACTACCGATTGAATGATTTAGTGAGGTCTTCGGACTGGTGCGCGGCAATGTTTCGGCATTGCCGATGATGCCGGGAAGATGACCAAACTTGATTATTTAGAGGAAGTAAAAGTCGTAACAAGGTTTCCGTAGGTGAACCTGCGGAAGGATCATTACAATGTTCCAATATATCTCAAAGAGAGAGGAGAGGAGGAGAGAAAATGAATTCGATTAGTTTGTGGATAAGAATTCATATAAAAAAAAAAGATATTGTTGAGCCCGCCAGATCATTCGTGCGTGATTTACACGGCCAGACGTGTGTACTACACGTATTAGGCCTTTGATCTGCGTTGCGTAGGCCACAACAAATCTTTCAAAGAGAGAGAGATATATGTGTTGTTGGGGTTTGTGATTATGAAGGTGCCCCAACGCACAAAAATATATAAAAATGTACAAAGTTGGGATGTGGTGTGGTGGAGAAGAGTTGGGCCCGACCAGATCATTCGTGCGTGATTTACACGGCAGACGTGTGTACTACACGTATTAGGCCTTTGATCTGCGTTGCGTAGGCCATCTTCCTTCCAAGACACACACGTGTTGGGGTTTGTGTGATTTTATGATAGTGCCCCAACACGGAAAAATAAGCGTACGAGAAGAGTTGGGCCCGACCAGATCATTCGTGCGTGATTTATACACGGCCAGACGCGTATTATATTACACGTATTAGGCCTTTGATCTGCGTTGCGTAGGCCATCTTCTCGATAGAGAGAAAGCCAATGTATTCTTTTTTCTTTCTTTACACACACACACACAGTTGTAGTAGGACAGGGAGGGATGCGAGCGTGCTAATCACGCTTCCTCAAGTCTTCGCTGTGGTGTGTAAAAAAAAAAGAAAAAAAGGAATCGTTGGGAAAGTCCAAAGGACGAAAATATCGGGCAGTCTGAAGATAACTTAATGCTCGTTTACATTGGTATCAAGAGAGACCGGCTTGTGTAGCTCGTTTCAATGCTGTGTCGTTGTCATTGACACCCTACTCTGTTGCGCGCTAGTGGCAGCATGAGCGTGGGACGTATATATATATATGACACCCAGCTAGAGCCGGCCGTGAGTCCGTCCGGTGTAAATAACGACGAAAGGAGAGAGAAACTTTTCGAATCCAGTATCGGGTTGATAATTGTCCAGTTTGAATATCCATATCCCCGTCGTTTTTGGAGGTGATATACTCTCTGTGTTTCTTCGATAGAAGGCTTTTCAATGTTCTATTCGCTCCGACCGTCGAACTTGCAAGAAAACAGTGGTTTTGGATTTGCTCGTACATATATATATGGTTTCGACGGAAATATCTCGTTCTTTAAGGGACAATTATGTCGTTGTACGACGACTCCCGAATCTCCTTCGCGCGCTGGTTGGAGCTCTTCGGGTATCGGCTTGTTCCGAAATATAACACAAAAATGTGGTGGATAGCAAATACACATTATATTATATATGAGAGAATAAAAGGGAAAAATTACCCTGAACGGTGGATCACTTGGCTCGTGGGTCGATGAAGAACGCAGCTAATTGCGCGTCAACGTGTGAACTGCAGGACACATGAACATCGACATTTCGAACGCACATTGCGGTCCACGGATACAATTCCTGGACCACGCCTGGCTGAGGGTCGTTTACGTACTTATAAACTGCTTGCGTTGATGGCACTTGTTGCCTATATACGTACGAGCGAATGATGGGCGCTTCGTCGGCGTTTGTCGCGGTCCTATGAATATTGAGAAATTTTACGTACGTCTAACAGTCTTCGAGAGAGATGGAAATCGTGTTCGAACTAGCGTGAGTGTGGAAGGCGGTGTCGTGTGTCGTATATGTTTTATATACGTCCGCCCGTCTGAAACACCGCTTCGAAGCGGTGACAAAATCTTTTTCGGGACGATTCGTATCCGTAGAACTATCGAGATTTCACTGGTACATTTTCAACGCGCTCCCGACGTCGCCTGAAATGAAACGAGATGGGTTTAACCCACGAAAGCGTACTACACGAGTCTGTCCTATGTGAAGACTGTGTACAGAGATCGAACGAACGCATGAAAGAAATTGAACGAAAGAACACATAACCCGCAAAAATATAGAGTAGAATTGTGACCGTTGCTTCGAATTTGAATTTATATGTATATATATATCATAGCCCCAGGGAGTGGAACCTATGAGTGTGGAAGGATGTCTCTTACCGTTATGTTGCCAGAGGAAAAAAAGTCTCTCTCTTCGTACGACACATTTGTGTACGAATTGTATCGATGGCTATATAGATCCGATGTTGCACATATTC
>NW_027476736.1:127500-148157 GCF_051020955.1 Megalopta genalis
AACGAGTAATTTCATGTATAAAGTTTAATTAAACTCCCAATAGTTTGCCGGGAAACATCGATTCTTCCGATCTAGAAAGAGACAGAGACAGTCGATCCGCGTTATGATAAATATTTCAAGGTTCCCGATTCCACAAAATTATAAAAAGTATACGGCTGTGTAGCGGGGATCAGAACGAGTAATTTCATGTATAAAGTTTAATTAAACTCCCAATAGTTTTCCGGGAAACATCGATTCTTCCGATCTAGAAAGAGACAGAGACAGTCGATCCGCGTTATGATAAATATTTCGAGGTTCCCGATTCCACAAATTTATAAAAAGTTTACGGCTGTGTAGCGGGGATCAGAACGAGTAATTTCATGTATAAAGTTTAATTAAACTCCCAATAGTTTGCCGGGAAACATCGATTCTTCCGATCTAGAAAGAGACAGAGACAGTCGATCCGCGTTATGATAAATATTTCAAGGTTCCCGATTCCACAAAATTATAAAAAGTATACGGCTGTGTAGCGGGGATCAAAACGAGTAATTTCATGTATAAAGTTTAATTAAACTCCCAATAGTTTGCCGGGAAACATCGATTCTTCCGATCTAGAAAGAGACAGAGACAGTCGATCCGCGTTATGATAAATATTTCGAGGTTCCCGATTCCACAAAATTATAAAAAGTATACGGCTGTGTAGCGGGGATCAGAACGAGTAATTTCATGTATAAAGTTTAATTAATCTCCCAATAGTTTGCCGGGAAACATCGATTCTTCCGATCTAGAAAGAGACAGAGACAGTCGATCCGCGTTATGATAAATATTTCGAGGTTCCCGATTCCACAAATTTATAAAAAGTTTACGGCTGTGTAGCGGGGATCAGAACGAGTAATTTCATGTATAAAGTTTAATTAAACTCCCAATAGTTTTCCGGGAAACATCGATTCTTCCGATCTAGAAAGAGACAGAGACAGTCGATCCGCGTTATGATAAATATTTCGAGGTTCCCGATTCCACAAATTTATAAAAAGTTTACGGCTGTGTAGCGGGGATCAGAACGAGTAATTTCATGTATAAAGTTTAATTAAACTCCCAATAGTTTGCCGGGAAACATCGATTCTTCCGATCTAGAAAGAGACAGAGACAGTCGATCCGCGTTATGATAAATATTTCAAGGTTCCCGATTCCACAAAATTATAAAAAGTATACGGCTGTGTAGCGGGGATCAAAACGAGTAATTTCATGTATAAAGTTTAATTAAACTCCCAATAGTTTGCCGGGAAACATCGATTCTTCCGATCTAGAAAGAGACAGAGACAGTCGATCCGCGTTATGATAAATATTTCGAGGTTCCCGATTCCACAAAATTATAAAAAGTATACGGCTGTGTAGCGGGGATCAGAACGAGTAATTTCATGTATAAAGTTTAATTAATCTCCCAATAGTTTGCCGGGAAACATCGATTCTTCCGATCTAGAAAGAGACAGAGACAGTCGATCCGCGTTATGATAAATATTTCGAGGTTCCCGATTCCACAAATTTATAAAAAGTTTACGGCTGTGTAGCGGGGATCAGAACGAGTAATTTCATGTATAAAGTTTAATTAAACTCCCAATAGTTTTCCGGGAAACATCGATTCTTCCGATCTAGAAAGAGACAGAGACAGTCGATCCGCGTTATGATAAATATTTCGAGGTTCCCGATTCCACAAAATTATAAAAAGTATACGGCTGTGTAGCGGGGATCAGAACGAGTAATTTCATGTATAAAGTTTAATTAAACTCCCAATAGTTTGCCGGGAAACATCGATTCTTCCGATCTAGAAAGAGACAGAGACAGTCGATCCGCGTTATGATAAATATTTCGAGGTTCCCGATTCCACAAAATTATAAAAAGTATACGGCTGTGTAGCGGGGATCAGAACGAGTAATTTCATGTATAAAGTTTAATTAAACTCCCAATAGTTTGCCGGGAAACATCGATTCTTCCGATCTAGAAAGAGACAGAGACAGTCGATCCGCGTTATGATAAATATTTCGAGGTTCCCGATTCCACAAAATTATAAAAAGTATACGGCTGTGTAGCGGGGATCAGAACGAGTAATTTCATGTATAAAGTTTAATTAAACTCCCAATAGTTTGCCGGGAAACATCGATTCTTCCGATCTAGAAAGAGACAGAGACAGTCGATCCGCGTTATGATAAATATTTCGAGGTTCCCGATTCCACAAAATTATAAAAAGTATACGGCTGTGTAGCGGGGATCAGAACGAGTAATTTCATGTATAAAGTTTAATTAAACTCCCAATAGTTTGCCGGGAAACATCGATTCTTCCGATCTAGAAAGAGACAGAGACAGTCGATCCGCGTTATGATAAATATTTCGAGGTTCCCGATTCCACAAAATTATAAAAAGTATACGGCTGTGTAGCGGGGATCAAAACGAGTAATTTCATGTATAAAGTTTAATTAAACTCCCAATAGTTTGCCGGGAAACATCGATTCTTCCGATCTAGAAAGAGACAGAGACAGTCGATCCGCGTTATGATAAATATTTCAAGGTTCCCGATTCCACAAAATTATAAAAAGTATACGGCTGTGTAGCGGGGATCAGAACGAGTAATTTCATGTATAAAGTTTAATTAAACTCCCAATAGTTTTCCGGGAAACATCGATTCTTCCGATCTAGAAAGAGACAGAGACAGTCGATCCGCGTTATGATAAATATTTCGAGGTTCCCGATTCCACAAATTTATAAAAAGTTTACGGCTGTGTAGCGGGGATCAGAACGAGTAATTTCATGTATAAAGTTTAATTAAACTCCCAATAGTTTTCCGGGAAACATCGATTCTTCCGATCTAGAAAGAGACAGAGACAGTCGATCCGCGTTATGATAAATATTTCGAGGTTCCCGATTCCACAAAATTATAAAAAGTATACGGCTGTGTAGCGGGGATCAGAACGAGTAATTTCATGTATAAAGTTTAATTAAACTCCCAATAGTTTGCCGGGAAACATCGATTCTTCCGATCTAGAAAGAGACAGAGACAGTCGATCCGCGTTATGATAAATATTTCAAGGTTCCCGATTCCACAAAATTATAAAAAGTATACGGCTGTGTAGCGGGGATCAGAACGAGTAATTTCATGTATAAAGTTTAATTAAACTCCCAATAGTTTTCCGGGAAACATCGATTCTTCCGATCTAGAAAGAGACAGAGACAGTCGATCCGCGTTATGATAAATATTTCGAGGTTCCCGATTCCACAAATTTATAAAAAGTTTACGGCTGTGTAGCGGGGATCAGAACGAGTAATTTCATGTATAAAGTTTAATTAAACTCCCAATAGTTTGCCGGGAAACATCGATTCTTCCGATCTAGAAAGAGACAGAGACAGTCGATCCGCGTTATGATAAATATTTCAAGGTTCCCGATTCCACAAAATTATAAAAAGTATACGGCTGTGTAGCGGGGATCAAAACGAGTAATTTCATGTATAAAGTTTAATTAAACTCCCAATAGTTTGCCGGGAAACATCGATTCTTCCGATCTAGAAAGAGACAGAGACAGTCGATCCGCGTTATGATAAATATTTCGAGGTTCCCGATTCCACAAAATTATAAAAAGTATACGGCTGTGTAGCGGGGATCAGAACGAGTAATTTCATGTATAAAGTTTAATTAATCTCCCAATAGTTTGCCGGGAAACATCGATTCTTCCGATCTAGAAAGAGACAGAGACAGTCGATCCGCGTTATGATAAATATTTCGAGGTTCCCGATTCCACAAATTTATAAAAAGTTTACGGCTGTGTAGCGGGGATCAGAACGAGTAATTTCATGTATAAAGTTTAATTAAACTCCCAATAGTTTTCCGGGAAACATCGATTCTTCCGATCTAGAAAGAGACAGAGACAGTCGATCCGCGTTATGATAAATATTTCGAGGTTCCCGATTCCACAAATTTATAAAAAGTTTACGGCTGTGTAGCGGGGATCAGAACGAGTAATTTCATGTATAAAGTTTAATTAAACTCCCAATAGTTTTCCGGGAAACATCGATTCTTCCGATCTAGAAAGAGACAGAGACAGTCGATCCGCGTTATGATAAATATTTCGAGGTTCCCGATTCCACAAAATTATAAAAAGTATACGGCTGTGTAGCGGGGATCAGAACGAGTAATTTCATGTATAAAGTTTAATTAAACTCCCAATAGTTTGCCGGGAAACATCGATTCTTCCGATCTAGAAAGAGACAGAGACAGTCGATCCGCGTTATGATAAATATTTCAAGGTTCCCGATTCCACAAAATTATAAAAAGTATACGGCTGTGTAGCGGGGATCAGAACGAGTAATTTCATGTATAAAGTTTAATTAAACTCCCAATAGTTTTCCGGGAAACATCGATTCTTCCGATCTAGAAAGAGACAGAGACAGTCGATCCGCGTTATGATAAATATTTCGAGGTTCCCGATTCCACAAATTTATAAAAAGTTTACGGCTGTGTAGCGGGGATCAGAACGAGTAATTTCATGTATAAAGTTTAATTAAACTCCCAATAGTTTGCCGGGAAACATCGATTCTTCCGATCTAGAAAGAGACAGAGACAGTCGATCCGCGTTATGATAAATATTTCAAGGTTCCCGATTCCACAAAATTATAAAAAGTATACGGCTGTGTAGCGGGGATCAAAACGAGTAATTTCATGTATAAAGTTTAATTAAACTTCCAATAGTTTGTCGGGAAACATCGATAGTTCGATCGCGCGAGAGAGACAGAGAAACGAACAGACTTCTTTTCGATTTACGGCTAAAATAAATTTTTCTAATTTTTTTCAATAACATATTCTTGCTTAGATAACTTTTTTACATAGGGATTAAGCATTTAGAACGATACATTGTTTAAAATAAGGGCACTTTACTCTTGACATTTTACGGTTTTTTCAATTTTCTGAAAAATCCTATCATTAGATTTTTTTAAAAATACGATATTCTTGCTTAACTAACGTTTCTACATAGGGATTAAGCATTTAGAACGAAATCTAATGTCAGAAAATGGCACTTTACTCTTGACATTTTTCGGTTTTTTCAATTTTCTGGGAAATCCTATCATTAGATTTTTTTAAAAATACGATATTCTTGCTTAACTAACGTTTCTACATAGGGATTAAGCATTTAGAACGAAATCTAATGTAGGAAAATGGTACTTTACTCTTGATCGGTACGTTGGGACTTTGAAAATATTCGGGCGTTCCAATCGCTCGTCTGTTGCATCATAGCGCGTCTCGGCGCAATCGACCGATTCGCTCGATCCATTATTTTCGATTTACGGCTAAAATAAATTTTTCTAATTTTTTTCAATAACATATTCCTGCTAAAATAACATTTTTACATAGGGATTAAGCATTTAGAACGATACATTGTTTAAAATAAGGGCACTTTACTCTTGACATTTTACGGTTTTTTCAATTTTCTGAAAAATCCTATCATTAGATTTTTTTAAAAATACGATATTCTTGCTTAACTAACGTTTCTACATAGGGATTAAGCATTTAGAACGAAATCTAATGTCAGAAAATGGCACTTTACTCTTGACATTTTTCGGTTTTTTCAATTTTCTGGGAAATCCAATCATTAGATTTTTTTAAAAATACGATATTCTTGCTTAACTAACGTTTTTACATAGGGATTAAGCATTTAGAACGAAATCTAATGTAGGAAAATGGTACTTTACTCTTGATCGGTACGTTGGGACTTTGAAAATATTCGGGCGTACGCGGCGCGCTCGGCGCTTCGAACAGCTCCGGTGTCCCCATTATTTTCGATTTACGGCTAAAATAAATTTTTCTAATTTTTTTCAATAACATATTCCTGCTAAAATAACTTTTTTACATAGGGATTAAGCATTTAGAACGATACATTGTTTAAAATAAGGGCACTTTACTCTTGACATTTTACGGTTTTTTCAATTTTCTGAAAAATCCTATCATTAGATTTTTTTAAAAATACGATATTCTTGCTTAACTAACGTTTCTACATAGGGATTAAGCATTTAGAACGAAATCTAATGTCAGAAAATGGCACTTTACTCTTGACATTTTTCGGTTTTTTCAATTTTCTGGGAAATCCTATCATTAGATTTTTTTAAAAATACGATATTCTTGCTTAACTAACGTTTTTACATAGGGATTAAGCATTTAGAACGAAATCTAATGTAGGAAAATGGTACTTTACTCTTGATCGGTACGTTGGGACTTTGAAAATATTCGGGCGTTCCAATCGCTCGTCTGTTGCATCATAGCGCGTCTCGGCGCAATCGACCGATTCGCTCGATCCATTATTTTCGATTTACGGCTAAAATAAATTTTTCTAATTTTTTTCAATAACATATTCCTGCTTAAATAACTTTTTTACATAGGGATTAAGCATTTAGAACGATACATTGTTTAAAATAAGGGCACTTTACTCTTGACATTTTACGGTTTTTTCAATTTTCTGAAAAATCCTATCATTAGATTTTTTTAAAAATACGATATTCTTGCTTAGCTAACGTTTCTACATAGGGATTAAGCATTTAGAACGAAATCTAATGTCAGAAAATGGCACTTTACTCTTGACATTTTTCGGTTTTTTCAATTTTCTGGAAAATCCTATCATTAGATTTTTTTAAAAATACGATATTCTTGCTTAACTAACGTTTTTACATAGGGATTAAGCATTTAGAACGAAATCTAATGTAGGAAAATGGTACTTTACTCTTGATCGGTACGTTGGGACTTTGAAAATATTCGGGCGTACGCGGCGCGCTCGGCGCTTCGAACAGCTCCGGTGTCCCCATTATTTTCGATTTACGGCTAAAATAAATTTTTCTAATTTTTTTCAATAACATATTCCTGCTTAAATAACTTTTTTACATAGGGATTAAGCATTTAGAACGATACATTGTTTAAAATAAGGGCACTTTACTCTTGACATTTTACGGTTTTTTCAATTTTCTGAAAAATCCTATCATTAGATTTTTTTAAAAATACGATATTCTTGCTTAACTAACGTTTCTACATAGGGATTAAGCATTTAGAACGAAATCTAATGTCAGAAAATGGCACTTTACTCTTGACATTTTTCGGTTTTTTCAATTTTCTGGGAAATCCTATCATTAGATTTTTTTAAAAATACGATATTCTTGCTTAACTAACGTTTTTACATAGGGATTAAGCATTTAGAACGAAATCTAATGTAGGAAAATGGTACTTTACTCTTGATCGGTACGTTGGGACTTTGAAAATATTCGGGCGTTCCAATCGCTCGTCTGTTGCATCATAGCGCGTCTCGGCGCAATCGACCGATTCGCTCGATCCATTATTTTCGATTTACGGCTAAAATAAATTTTTCTAATTTTTTTCAATAACATATTCCTGCTTAAATAACTTTTTTACATAGGGATTAAGCATTTAGAACGATACATTGTTTAAAATAAGGGCACTTTACTCTTGACATTTTACGGTTTTTTCAATTTTCTGAAAAATCCTATCATTAGATTTTTTTAAAAATACGATATTCTTGCTTAACTAACGTTTCTACATAGGGATTAAGCATTTAGAACGAAATCTAATGTCAGAAAATGGCACTTTACTCTTGACATTTTTCGGTTTTTTCAATTTTCTGGAAAATCCTATCATTAGATTTTTTTAAAAATACGATATTCTTGCTTAACTAACGTTTTTACATAGGGATTAAGCATTTAGAACGAAATCTAATGTAGGAAAATGGTACTTTACTCTTGATCGGTACGTTGGGACTTTGAAAATATTCGGGCGTTCCAATCGCTCGTCTGTTGCATCATAGCGCGTCTCGGCGCAATCGACCGATTCGCTCGATCCATTATTTTCGATTTACGGCTAAAATAAATTTTTCTAATTTTTTTCAATAACATATTCCTGCTTAAATAACTTTTTTACATAGGGATTAAGCATTTAGAACGATACATTGTTTAAAGTAAGGGCACTTTACTCTTGACATTTTACGGTTTTTTCAATTTTCTGAAAAATCCTATCATTAGATTTTTTTAAAAATACGATATTCTTGCTTAACTAACGTTTCTACATAGGGATTAAGCATTTAGAACGAAATCTAATGTCAGAAAATGGCACTTTACTCTTGACATTTTTCGGTTTTTTCAATTTTCTGGGAAATCCTATCATTAGATTTTTTTAAAAATACGATATTCTTGCTTAACTAACGTTTTTACATAGGGATTAAGCATTTAGAACGAAATCTAATGTAGGAAAATGGTACTTTACTCTTGATCGGTACGTTGGGACTTTGAAAATATTCGGGCGTTCCAATCGCTCGTCTGTTGCATCATAGCGCGTCTCGGCGCAATCGACCGATTCGCTCGATCCATTATTTTCGATTTACGGCTAAAATAAATTTTTCTAATTTTTTTCAATAACATATTCCTGCTAAAATAACTTTTTTACATAGGGATTAAGCATTTAGAACGATACATTGTTTAAAATAAGGGCACTTTACTCTTGACATTTTACGGTTTTTTCAATTTTCTGAAAAATCCTATCATTAGATTTTTTTAAAAATACGATATTCTTGCTTAACTAACGTTTCTACATAGGGATTAAGCATTTAGAACGAAATCTAATGTCAGAAAATGGCACTTTACTCTTGACATTTTTCGGTTTTTTCAATTTTCTGGGAAATCCTATCATTAGATTTTTTTAAAAATACGATATTCTTGCTTAACTAACGTTTTTACATAGGGATTAAGCATTTAGAACGAAATCTAATGTAGGAAAATGGTACTTTACTCTTGATCGGTACGTTGGGACTTTGAAAATATTCGGGCGTTCCAATCGCTCGTCTGTTGCATCATAGCGCGTCTCGGCGCAATCGACCGATTCGCTCGATCCATTATTTTCGATTTACGGCTAAAATAAATTTTTCTAATTTTTTTCAATAACATATTCCTGCTAAAATAACTTTTTTACATAGGGATTAAGCATTTAGAACGATACATTGTTTAAAATAAGGGCACTTTACTCTTGACATTTTACGGTTTTTTCAATTTTCTGAAAAATCCTATCATTAGATTTTTTTAAAAATACGATATTCTTGCTTAACTAACGTTTCTACATAGGGATTAAGCATTTAGAACGAAATCTAATGTCAGAAAATGGCACTTTACTCTTGACATTTTTCGGTTTTTTCAATTTTCTGGGAAATCCTATCATTAGATTTTTTTAAAAATACGATATTCTTGCTTAACTAACGTTTTTACATAGGGATTAAGCATTTAGAACGAAATCTAATGTAGGAAAATGGTACTTTACCCTTGATCGGTACGTTGGGACTTTGAAAATATTCGGGCGTTCCAATCGCTCGTCTGTTGCATCATAGCGCGTCTCGGCGCAATCGACCGATTCGCTCGATCCATTATTTTCGATTTACGGCTAAAATAAATTTTTCTAATTTTTTTCAATAACATATTCCTGCTTAAATAACTTTTTTACATAGGGATTAAGCATTTAGAACGATACATTGTTTAAAATAAGGGCACTTTACTCTTGACATTTTACGGTTTTTTCAATTTTCTGAAAAATCCTATCATTAGATTTTTTTAAAAATACGATATTCTTGCTTAACTAACGTTTCTACATAGGGATTAAGCATTTAGAACGAAATCTAATGTCAGAAAATGGCACTTTACTCTTGACATTTTTCGGTTTTTTCAATTTTCTGGAAAATCCTATCATTAGATTTTTTTAAAAATACGATATTCTTGCTTAACTAACGTTTTTACATAGGGATTAAGCATTTAGAACGAAATCTAATGTAGGAAAATGGTACTTTACTCTTGATCGGTACGTTGGGACTTTGAAAATATTCGGGCGTACGC
Source organism: Megalopta genalis (assembly GCF_051020955.1). Taxonomy (NCBI): domain Eukaryota; kingdom Metazoa; phylum Arthropoda; class Insecta; order Hymenoptera; family Halictidae; genus Megalopta; species Megalopta genalis. The sequence goes on from NW_027476736.1 coordinate 137,389, forward strand.
GGCGCGCTCGGCGCTTCGAACAGCTCCGGTGTCCCCATTATTTTCGATTTACGGCTAAAATAAATTTTTCTAATTTTTTTCAATAACATATTCCTGCTAAAATAACTTTTTTACATAGGGATTAAGCATTTAGAACGATACATTGTTTAAAATAAGGGCACTTTACTCTTGACATTTTACGGTTTTTTCAATTTTCTGAAAAATCCTATCATTAGATTTTTTTAAAAATACGATATTCTTGCTTAACTAACGTTTCTACATAGGGATTAAGCATTTAGAACGAAATCTAATGTCAGAAAATGGCACTTTACTCTTGACATTTTTCGGTTTTTTCAATTTTCTGGAAAATCCTATCATTAGATTTTTTTAAAAATACGATATTCTTGCTTAACTAACGTTTTTACATAGGGATTAAGCATTTAGAACGAAATCTAATGTAGGAAAATGGTACTTTACTCTTGATCGGTACGTTGGGACTTTGAAAATATTCGGGCGTTCCAATCGCTCGTCTGTTGCATCATAGCGCGTCTCGGCGCAATCGACCGATTCGCTCGATCCATTATTTTCGATTTACGGCTAAAATAAATTTTTCTAATTTTTTTCAATAACATATTCCTGCTTAAATAACTTTTTTACATAGGGATTAAGCATTTAGAACGATACATTGTTTAAAATAAGGGCACTTTACTCTTGACATTTTACGGTTTTTTCAATTTTCTGAAAAATCCTATCATTAGATTTTTTTAAAAATACGATATTCTTGCTTAACTAACGTTTCTACATAGGGATTAAGCATTTAGAACGAAATCTAATGTCAGAAAATGGCAATTTACTCTTGACATTTTTCGGTTTTTTCAATTTTCTGGAAAATCCTATCATTAGATTTTTTTAAAAATACGATATTCTTGCTTAACTAACGTTTTTACATAGGGATTAAGCATTTAGAACGAAATCTAATGTAGGAAAATGGTACTTTACTCTTGATCGGTACGTTGGGACTTTGAAAATATTCGGGCGTTCCAATCGCTCGTCTGTTGCATCATAGCGCGTCTCGGCGCAATCGACCGATTCGCTCGATCCATTATTTTCGATTTACGGCTAAAATAAATTTTTCTAATTTTTTTCAATAACATATTCCTGCTTAAATAACTTTTTTACATAGGGATTAAGCATTTAGAACGATACATTGTTTAAAGTAAGGGCACTTTACTCTTGACATTTTACGGTTTTTTCAATTTTCTGAAAAATCCTATCATTAGATTTTTTTAAAAATACGATATTCTTGCTTAACTAACGTTTCTACATAGGGATTAAGCATTTAGAACGAAATCTAATGTCAGAAAATGGCACTTTACTCTTGACATTTTTCGGTTTTTTCAATTTTCTGGAAAATCCTATCATTAGATTTTTTTAAAAATACGATATTCTTGCTTAACTAACGTTTTTACATAGGGATTAAGCATTTAGAACGAAATCTAATGTAGGAAAATGGTACTTTACTCTTGATCGGTACGTTGGGACTTTGAAAATATTCGGGCGTACGCGGCGCGCTCGGCGCTTCGAACAGCTCCGGTGTCCCCATTATTTTCGATTTACGGCTAAAATAAATTTTTCTAATTTTTTTCAATAACATATTCCTGCTAAAATAACTTTTTTACATAGGGATTAAGCATTTAGAACGATACATTGTTTAAAATAAGGGCACTTTACTCTTGACATTTTACGGTTTTTTCAATTTTCTGAAAAATCCTATCATTAGATTTTTTTAAAAATACGATATTCTTGCTTAACTAACGTTTCTACATAGGGATTAAGCATTTAGAACGAAATCTAATGTCAGAAAATGGCACTTTACTCTTGACATTTTTCGGTTTTTTCAATTTTCTGGAAAATCCTATCATTAGATTTTTTTAAAAATACGATATTCTTGCTTAACTAACGTTTTTACATAGGGATTAAGCATTTAGAACGAAATCTAATGTAGGAAAATGGTACTTTACTCTTGATCGGTACGTTGGGACTTTGAAAATATTCGGGCGTACGCGGCGCGCTCGGCGCTTCGAACAGCTCCGGTGTCCCCATTATTTTCGATTTACGGCTAAAATAAATTTTTCTAATTTTTTTCAATAACATATTCCTGCTAAAATAACTTTTTTACATAGGGATTAAGCATTTAGAACGATACATTGTTTAAAATAAGGGCACTTTACTCTTGACATTTTACGGTTTTTTCAATTTTCTGAAAAATCCTATCATTAGATTTTTTTAAAAATACGATATTCTTGCTTAACTAACGTTTCTACATAGGGATTAAGCATTTAGAACGAAATCTAATGTCAGAAAATGGCACTTTACTCTTGACATTTTTCGGTTTTTTCAATTTTCTGGAAAATCCTATCATTAGATTTTTTTAAAAATACGATATTCTTGCTTAACTAACGTTTTTACATAGGGATTAAGCATTTAGAACGAAATCTAATGTAGGAAAATGGTACTTTACTCTTGTTCGGTACGTTGGGACTTTGAAAATATTCGGGCGTTCCAATCGCTCGTCTGTTGCATCATAGCGCGTCTCGGCGCAATCGACCGATTCGCTCGATCCATTATTTTCGATTTACGGCTAAAATAAATTTTTCTAATTTTTTTCAATAACATATTCCTGCTTAAATAACTTTTTTACATAGGGATTAAGCATTTAGAACGATACATTGTTTAAAATAAGGGCACTTTACTCTTGACATTTTACGGTTTTTTCAATTTTCTGAAAAATCCTATCATTAGATTTTTTTAAAAATACGATATTCTTGCTTAACTAACGTTTCTACATAGGGATTAAGCATTTAGAACGAAATCTAATGTCAGAAAATGGCACTTTACTCTTGACATTTTTCGGTTTTTTCAATTTTCTGGAAAATCCTATCATTAGATTTTTTTAAAAATACGATATTCTTGCTTAACTAACGTTTTTACATAGGGATTAAGCATTTAGAACGAAATCTAATGTAGGAAAATGGTACTTTACTCTTGATCGGTACGTTGGGACTTTGAAAATATTCGGGCGTACGCGGCGCGCTCGGCGCTTCGAACAGCTCCGGTGTCCCCATTATTTTCGATTTACGGCTAAAATAAATTTTTCTAATTTTTTTCAATGACATATTCCTGCTAAAATAACTTTTTTACATAGGGATTAAGCATTTAGAACGATACATTGTTTAAAATAAGGGCACTTTACTCTTGACATTTTACGGTTTTTTCAATTTTCTGAAAAATCCTATCATTAGATTTTTTTAAAAATACGATATTCTTGCTTAACTAACGTTTCTACATAGGGATTAAGCATTTAGAACGAAATCTAATGTCAGAAAATGGCACTTTACTCTTGACATTTTTCGGTTTTTTCAATTTTCTGGAAAATCCTATCATTAGATTTTTTTAAAAATACGATATTCTTGCTTAACTAACGTTTTTACATAGGGATTAAGCATTTAGAACGAAATCTAATGTAGGAAAATGGTACTTTACTCTTGATCGGTACGTTGGGACTTTGAAAATATTCGGGGGTTCCAATCGCTCGTCTGTTGCATCATAGCGCGTCTCGGCGCAATCGACCGATTCGCTCGATCCATTATTTTCGATTTACGGCTAAAATAAATTTTTCTAATTTTTTTCAATAACATATTCCTGCTTAAATAACTTTTTTACATAGGGATTAAGCATTTAGAACGATACATTGTTTAAAATAAGGGCACTTTACTCTTGACATTTTACGGTTTTTTCAATTTTCTGAAAAATCCTATCATTAGATTTTTTTAAAAATACGATATTCTTGCTTAACTAACGTTTCTACATAGGGATTAAGCATTTAGAACGAAATCTAATGTCAGAAAATGGCACTTTACTCTTGACATTTTTCGGTTTTTTCAATTTTCTGGGAAATCCTATCATTAGATTTTTTTAAAAATACGATATTCTTGCTTAACTAACGTTTTTACATAGGGATTAAGCATTTAGAACGAAATCTAATGTAGGAAAATGGTACTTTACTCTTGATCGGTACGTTGGGACTTTGAAAATATTCGGGCGTACGCGGCGCGCTCGGCGCTTCGAACAGCTCCGGTGTCCCCATTATTTTCGATTTACGGCTAAAATAAATTTTTCTAATTTTTTTCAATAACATATTCCTGCTAAAATAACTTTTTTACATAGGGATTAAGCATTTAGAACGATACATTGTTTAAAATAAGGGCACTTTACTCTTGACATTTTACGGTTTTTTCAATTTTCTGAAAAATCCTATCATTAGATTTTTTTAAAAATACGATATTCTTGCTTAACTAACGTTTCTACATAGGGATTAAGCATTTAGAACGAAATCTAATGTCAGAAAATGGCACTTTACTCTTGACATTTTTCGGTTTTTTCAATTTTCTGGGAAATCCTATCATTAGATTTTTTTAAAAATACGATATTCTTGCTTAACTAACGTTTTTACATAGGGATTAAGCATTTAGAACGAAATCTAATGTAGGAAAATGGTACTTTACTCTTGATCGGTACGTTGGGACTTAGAAAATATTCGGCCGTACGCGGCGCGTCTCGGCGCTTCGAACAGCTCCGGTGTCCCCATTATTTTCGATTTACGGCTAAAATAAATTTTTCTAATTTTTTTCAATTACATATTCTTGCTTAGATAACTTTTTTACATAGGGATTAAGCATTTAGAACGACATATTGTTTAAAATAATGGTACTTTACTCTTGTGATTTTTCGGTTTTTTTTGATTATTTTGAAAAATAAATTTTTGTAATTTTTTTAAATACGATATTCGTGATCAGTGAACGATTTCACATATGGATTAAGCATTTAGAATCGTGCGGAAGCGTTATTAAAAAAGTTTACTCGATGCGATGGGACTTTGAAAAGTTTGTGAAAATTTTCATATTGGGAAAAAATGTGTAATTTTTTGTCTAGTTTACGGTAATGTAATTTATTTTAATGTTTACTATAAATTTTTTTTTCGTTCGTTCACGCGCTATGTTACAACAGCACGGCCGGGCGGTCTGTTGCCGCGGCGGTTTACACTCATAAGCGCGCGTGCTATTCGGCCGGCGGCGCCGGCGTCCTTGCCGGCCGTTCGGTATCTATAAGAGATACACGGTCCGTGCGAGGCGGACGGAGCAGAGCGGGTTTTGGGCCAATTCTACGATCTCGGTCGAGAAGCTGTCTCAGAGCTCCTTCGGGGCTTCGGTCCTGACTGTTTCGTGCCGTTTACGTTACGGACTTTTCTCCACACAGCGTGGCCACGGGTCGGTGTCTTTGACCGAATGGCCCATATGTGGCAAGCCCTACGGGGTTGGTTACCCGTATGCACTTTGTATGTATACTCGTACTCACTGAGCAATCGACTCTTCTGTCCGAGCGATGGAAAAATTTTTTAAAATGCATCTGTAAGATTTGGAAGCAAATCGTACCAATTGAAAACTGTGGCTAAAATGAATAGCCCAGTGGAGAGAGAAAACTATCAAAAAACTGATTTTTTAAATCAAGAGGTGTCAGAAATCGAAATGCCTAGCGCGAGCGGAAGAACACGCTTTCTCGCCAGTCCAGCATGTGTCCTGTCCGTTCTTCCTCGGCTTGCCGATTTTGCCCAGATCAGAGGTTTCGTGCTTCCGGCGGTCAGAAGATCAGCGTGAGCGTACGCGCTTCCACGACTATGGCATCACCCATGTACTTTTTCCTTTGAATATATTTGAGTACATAAAAAATATTAAAACATATAGAGAGAACTGTGTCTTGGATCTTAAAAATTTGTCAATAGCGATGATATATTATTACTTAATTTGAAGTATTTGTACGTTTTAGCTGGGACGTACATTTATCTTACAAGATGTTAATAGCGAGACTCTTGAAGATAAAATTATCTTGTGATTTTATGAAGGCAAAGATAGAAACGTACGAAGCTGGCGTACGTAGAAAAATGTGATTTTATGATAGAACAAAAATATAATACGTACGTTTTTGGGCGTACGGTAAAATATCTGTATGGTAGAAAAATGAAAGAAATTGAGCGTTAAAGAAGATATGTTACAAGCGCGGAATGTGGCAAAACTTGTACATATTTGAAAGAGAAAAGTGGTGTGTCGACCTGACATATATATATGAAACAGGCGACGATGGAAAAGGATTTAAATTTTGTCCATTTTATATATACATATTGTATAGTTCCCTGGTTGATCCTGCCAGTAGTCATATGCTTGTCTCAAAGATTAAGCCATGCATGTCTCAGTACATGCCGTATTAAGGTGAAACCGCGAATGGCTCATTAAATCAGTTATGGTTTCTTAGATCGTACTAAAATTTACTTGGATAACTGTGGTAATTCTAGAGCTAATACATGCAAAACAGAGTTCCGACCAGAGATGGTAGGAACGCTTTTATTAGATCAAAACCAATCGGTGGCGGGTGTTTACACTCGTCCATCGTTTGCTTTGGTGACTCTGAATAACTTTGTGCTGATCGCATGGTCTTATAGCACCGGCGACGCATCTTTCAAATGTCTGCCTTATCAACTGTCGATGGTAGGTTCTGCGCCTACCATGGTTGTAACGGGTAACGGGGAATCAGGGTTCGATTCCGGAGAGGGAGCCTGAGAAACGGCTACCACATCCAAGGAAGGCAGCAGGCGCGCAAATTACCCACTCCCGGCACGGGGAGGTAGTGACGAAAAATAACGATACGGGACTCATCCGAGGCCCCGTAATCGGAATGAGTACACTTTAAATCCTTTAACGAGGATCCATTGGAGGGCAAGTCTGGTGCCAGCAGCCGCGGTAATTCCAGCTCCAATAGCGTATATTAAAGTTGTTGCGGTTAAAAAGCTCGTAGTTGAATCTGTGTGTCACAGTGTCGGTTCATCGCTCGCGGTGTTTAACTGGCATTATGTGGTACGTCCTACCGGTGGGCTTTGCTCTTCACGGGGCGGTCCAACTAATATCCCATCGCGGTGCTCTTCACTGAGTGTCGAGGTGGGCCGGTACGTTTACTTTGAACAAATTAGAGTGCTCAAAGCAGGCTACCTTCGCCTGAATACTGTGTGCATGGAATAATGGAATAGGACCTCGGTTCTATTTTGTTGGTTTTCGGAACCCCGAGGTAATGATTAATAGGGACAGATGGGGGCATTCGTATTGCGACGTTAGAGGTGAAATTCTTGGATCGTCGCAAGACGGACAGAAGCGAAAGCATTTGCCAAAAATGTTTTCATTAATCAAGAACGAAAGTTAGAGGTTCGAAGGCGATCAGATACCGCCCTAGTTCTAACCATAAACGATGCCAGCTAGCGATCCGCCGAAGTTCCTACGATGACTCGGCGGGCAGCTTCCGGGAAACCAAAGCTTTTGGGTTCCGGGGGAAGTATGGTTGCAAAGCTGAAACTTAAAGGAATTGACGGAAGGGCACCACCAGGAGTGGAGCCTGCGGCTTAATTTGACTCAACACGGGAAACCTCACCAGGCCCGGACACCGGAAGGATTGACAGATTGATAGCTCTTTCTTGATTCGGTGGGTGGTGGTGCATGGCCGTTCTTAGTTGGTGGAGCGATTTGTCTGGTTAATTCCGATAACGAACGAGACTCTAGCCTGCTAAATAGACGTAATTATGGTATCTCGAAGGCTCTCGGCTTCTGCCGGTGGGGTTTTTACTACCAACGTACAAACAAATCTTCTTAGAGGGACAGGCGGCTTCTAGCCGCACGAGATTGAGCAATAACAGGTCTGTGATGCCCTTAGATGTTCTGGGCCGCACGCGCGCTACACTGAAGGAATCAGCGTGTGTTCCCTGGCCGAAAGGCCCGGGTAACCCGCTGAACCTCCTTCGTGCTAGGGATTGGGGCTTGCAATTATTCCCCATGAACGAGGAATTCCCAGTAAGCGCGAGTCATAAGCTCGCGTTGATTACGTCCCTGCCCTTTGTACACACCGCCCGTCGCTACTACCGATTGAATGATTTAGTGAGGTCTTCGGACTGGTGCGCGGCAATGTTTCGGCATTGCCGATGATGCCGGGAAGATGACCAAACTTGATTATTTAGAGGAAGTAAAAGTCGTAACAAGGTTTCCGTAGGTGAACCTGCGGAAGGATCATTACAATGTTCCAATATATCTCAAAGAGAGAGGAGAGGAGGAGAGAAAATGAATTCGATTAGTTTGTGGATAAGAATTCATATAAAAAAAAAAGATATTGTTGAGCCCGCCAGATCATTCGTGCGTGATTTACACGGCCAGACGTGTGTACTACACGTATTAGGCCTTTGATCTGCGTTGCGTAGGCCACAACAAATCTTTCAAAGAGAGAGAGATATATGTGTTGTTGGGGTTTGTGATTATGAAGGTGCCCCAACGCACAAAAATATATAAAAATGTACAAAGTTGGGATGTGGTGTGGTGGAGAAGAGTTGGGCCCGACCAGATCATTCGTGCGTGATTTACACGGCAGACGTGTGTACTACACGTATTAGGCCTTTGATCTGCGTTGCGTAGGCCATCTTCCTTCCAAGACACACACGTGTTGGGGTTTGTGTGATTTTATGATAGTGCCCCAACACGGAAAAATAAGCGTACGAGAAGAGTTGGGCCCGACCAGATCATTCGTGCGTGATTTATACACGGCCAGACGCGTATTATATTACACGTATTAGGCCTTTGATCTGCGTTGCGTAGGCCATCTTCTCGATAGAGAGAAAGCCAATGTATTCTTTTTTCTTTCTTTACACACACACACACAGTTGTAGTAGGACAGGGAGGGATGCGAGCGTGCTAATCACGCTTCCTCAAGTCTTCGCTGTGGTGTGTAAAAAAAAAAGAAAAAAAGGAATCGTTGGGAAAGTCCAAAGGACGAAAATATCGGGCAGTCTGAAGATAACTTAATGCTCGTTTACATTGGTATCAAGAGAGACCGGCTTGTGTAGCTCGTTTCAATGCTGTGTCGTTGTCATTGACACCCTACTCTGTTGCGCGCTAGTGGCAGCATGAGCGTGGGACGTATATATATATATGACACCCAGCTAGAGCCGGCCGTGAGTCCGTCCGGTGTAAATAACGACGAAAGGAGAGAGAAACTTTTCGAATCCAGTATCGGGTTGATAATTGTCCAGTTTGAATATCCATATCCCCGTCGTTTTTGGAGGTGATATACTCTCTGTGTTTCTTCGATAGAAGGCTTTTCAATGTTCTATTCGCTCCGACCGTCGAACTTGCAAGAAAACAGTGGTTTTGGATTTGCTCGTACATATATATATGGTTTCGACGGAAATATCTCGTTCTTTAAGGGACAATTATGTCGTTGTACGACGACTCCCGAATCTCCTTCGCGCGCTGGTTGGAGCTCTTCGGGTATCGGCTTGTTCCGAAATATAACACAAAAATGTGGTGGATAGCAAATACACATTATATTATATATGAGAGAATAAAAGGGAAAAATTACCCTGAACGGTGGATCACTTGGCTCGTGGGTCGATGAAGAACGCAGCTAATTGCGCGTCAACGTGTGAACTGCAGGACACATGAACATCGACATTTCGAACGCACATTGCGGTCCACGGATACAATTCCTGGACCACGCCTGGCTGAGGGTCGTTTACGTACTTATAAACTGCTTGCGTTGATGGCACTTGTTGCCTATATACGTACGAGCGAATGATGGGCGCTTCGTCGGCGTTTGTCGCGGTCCTATGAATATTGAGAAATTTTACGTACGTCTAACAGTCTTCGAGAGAGATGGAAATCGTGTTCGAACTAGCGTGAGTGTGGAAGGCGGTGTCGTGTGTCGTATATGTTTTATATACGTCCGCCCGTCTGAAACACCGCTTCGAAGCGGTGACAAAATCTTTTTCGGGACGATTCGTATCCGTAGAACTATCGAGATTTCACTGGTACATTTTCAACGCGCTCCCGACGTCGCCTGAAATGAAACGAGATGGGTTTAACCCACGAAAGCGTACTACACGAGTCTGTCCTATGTGAAGACTGTGTACAGAGATCGAACGAACGCATGAAAGAAATTGAACGAAAGAACACATAACCCGCAAAAATATAGAGTAGAATTGTGACCGTTGCTTCGAATTTGAATTTATATGTATATATATATCATAGCCCCAGGGAGTGGAACCTATGAGTGTGGAAGGATGTCTCTTACCGTTATGTTGCCAGAGGAAAAAAAGTCTCTCTCTTCGTACGACACATTTGTGTACGAATTGTATCGATGGCTATATAGATCCGATGTTGCACATATTCTGAGTAAAGAACACCCCACCCGGGTTACCGTCCTAAAACTCTTCTATTGGTGTGGCTATGATGTGTGTGTCAACGCAATCGCGAGTCTGGTTCTACGGGAAAACCGTTTGTCGGTCGCCCCATATATCTTTTTGTTCTCTTCAAATGATCGAATAGCGAAACCGCACGAGATCAATCGGTCGTCTAGTCCCCGAAAGTACTTTTCGGACGGACGTTAAAGTTATACCGATTGTAATCGTCTTGCGAGTGTTTCGAAGATCTATATTTGGAGAGGATATCGAATTTTATAAAAGATATATTGGTGAGGCGCGATAAACGGTTTTTTTTTGCTTTAAGGGTTTTTTGTGTTTTTTTTATTTTTTTTTTTTTTTTGTGTTGCTCTGTACACGTTTCGCAAAATGCTTTCGGGGGGGGAAGCTCTGAAAAAATTTTTTTTCACGTTCCGACGACCTCAGAGTAGGCGAGATTACCCGCTGAATT